>NW_027137255.1:0-77030 GCF_040869045.1 Eurosta solidaginis | reverse complement strand
GTTGATTTCAGAGCAGTCAACAAAAAGCTTATCGCAGACAAATTTCCGTTGGCACGCGTAGACGACATACTCGACAATCTTGGCAGAGCCAAATACTTTTCAACTTTAGATCTTTTTTCTGGTTTTCACCAAATACCACTTCATGTTAATTCTAGAGACGTTACATCTTTCAGTACAGATCGAGGAGCTTTTCGTTGGAAAGTTTTACCTTTCGATTTAAATATAGCACCAAACTCTTTTTCACGTATGATGTCATTATCATTTTCAGGAATTTCGCCAAATCAAGCTTTTATGTACATTGACGATGTTATCGTCATCGGATGTAGCGAGACACATCACCTCAAAAATTTAGAAAAAGTTTTCGAAACATTTAGGAAATTCAATTTAAAATTAAACCCCAACAAATGCAATTTCCTTCGTTCTGAAGTAACTTTTTTAGGCCATAAATGCACCTCAAAAGGCCTACTGCCAGATGACTCAAAAATAGACGCAATTAAAAAATACAATAAGCCAAAAGACAAAGACTCTGTTAGGCGATTCGTTGCATTTGCAAATTATTATAGGCGTTTTATACCTAACTTTGCGTCACTGGCAGCCCCTTTAAATCGTCTGAATCGGAAAAAAGTTGAATTTGTTTGGGATGATGCTTGCGAAAATGCTTTCGAAAAATTAAGATTATCATTAATGTCTCCTCAACTATTACAATACCCTGATTTTTCAAAAGAATTTATTATCACTGTAAATGCATCTAAGAGTGGTTTTGGAGCTATATTAAACCAAAAGCGTGGAGATAATGATTTACCGATTTGCTTTGCATCAAAATCTTTCAATAAAGCCGAACAGAAAAAGGCATTCATAGAATTAGAATTTTTTGCAAAACATTTTGCTATAAAACATTTTCGGCCGTATGTTTACGGTACACATTTCACTGTAAAATCAGACCACAGACCATTAGTTTATCTATTTAATATGAAAGATGCTTCCTCGAAACTCTCTAGAATCAGATTAGATTTATCAGAATACAATTTTACAATTGAATATATTAAAGGAAAATCGAATGTCGTGGCTGATGCTCTTTCGCGTATAAGTATAGACGAGATTAAAGATTCGAAAAAACACGGTTTAACCGTTAAAACGCGATCACAGACTAAACAAGAATTACAAAACCAAAAAATAAGTTTAAATGATACGACTTCTAATGATAATAAAGTATAAGTACATGATACATTTTCATACGATTTTTCAAAAAAGATACCGGGAGTAAAATCAAATATACAATACAATAAAAATAAGGAGATCTTCAATTTACAAATTTATGGGCATTTAAAACATAAAAAATATAATTTACTTAATATCGTGACTGTTAACGAAATAGCGAATTTAGATGAGTTACTTTCGAGGCTGGAAAAAGCAGCCCACAATCACAATATTAAACAATTAGAATGGCCAAAAAATGATATATTTTTCAATAATTTTACAATTACAAAATTTAAAATCCGCGGAAATGAAATTTTAAAATCATTACAAATAATATTGACGGACCATGTAGAGACCGTAACAGACAATGAACAGAAACAAAAACTTATGACAATTTATCACGAAGATCCAGTGTTAGGAGGTCATTGCGGAACAAAAAGGTTATATGCCAAATTAAGAACTAAATATTACTGGAAAAACATGACACGTGATATACCGAAATTTGTGAAAAATTGCAATAAATGTCTTTTAAATAAAGTGAGACCAAAAACAAAAGAAAATCTTGTCCTTACCCCAACACCCTGTAAACCATTTGACATAGAAATTATCGATACAATAGGTCCACTTCCAGAATCAAACTATGGTAACAAGTTCGCTGTTACTATGATTTGTGACTTTTCTAAATACCTGGTAACAGTAGCTGTACCAGATAAATCAGCAAAAACTATCGCACGTGTTATTTTTGAAACCTTTATATTAACATATGGTACACTGAAAGCCATTAGATCCGATTTAGGGACGGAATACAAAAATGAATTATTCTCGGAATTAACACAACTTTTAAAAATTAGTCATGATTTCTCAACAGCTTATCACCACGAAACTGTTGGTACTGTTGAAAGAAACCATAGAGTTTTTAACGAATATTTACGTGCATATCTAGATGAAACGTATTCAGATTGGGATACGTATTTGAAATATTTTACATTTTTACACAATACTACAAGTAGTTCGGTTTTTGATAATAAATTTACTCCTTTCGAATTAATATTTGGCAGGAAATCTACAATGCCACATGAATTACAAAAGGAACAAATCGATCCGATTTATAATGTAGAAAATTATACAAAAGAGCTAAAATATAGAATGCAAAAATCTCATAAAATGGCAACAAATTTGATTAATAAACATAAAATTAGAAATAAAGAATTATATGATAAAACGGCTAAACCTTTAGAAATTAAAATTAATGATAGGGTTTTAGTAGAAAAAGACCCGAGAAATAAACATAGAAATATATATCAAGGTCCCTACATAATAAAGAATATCGATGGACCAAATGTAAAAATTGTTGATGAAATTAATAAAATTGAAAAAACTGTACACAAAAATCTTATACAATATATTAATTAAATTGATAGCCGAAAATAATCTTTAAATATAAACCTACTTTAAGAACATGCCAATGAAGGCCAAACTAAACAAACTATTAATGTTAATTTTTAATACGTAGGCCGTACAAAATTTAGATGTTAAATTGAACTACTTAATACATATATATTTTACTCAATTTAATAATAAGCATACATTTCAAAAAATCTCCCGTTACTAGCTATAGAATCTTATTCACTTTTACCGGCAAAGCTGCTTTTGAAGCGTCAGCAGCTTTTCAGTATTGAGTAGAGTTTGAAGTAAGCCAGCCGCCGCGTTAGAACAAAACGCTAAGTTAAATTAAAGTGAAACAAACTAAAAAGATAAAAACTAATTGTTAAAATAAAAACTTAAAACGATATTTAATCGTATTAAAAACCAAAAACTGTGTTTTAAATAAAAGGTTAAAATAGTGTTGTGTGTGTGTGCGTGGGCTAGTTGCCCAAAAATGAGTGGCATCGGTATGCCACTTTACAGTATCAAATGAAAGGTGTTAATGAGTATTTTAAAAGGGAGTGGGACTTAGTTCTATAGGCGGACGGCTTTTCGAGATATCGCCATAAAGGTGGACCAGGGGTGACTCTAGAATTTGTTTGTACGATATGGGTATCAAATGAAAGGTGTTAATGAGTATTTTAAAAGGGAGTGCGCCTTAGTTTTATAGGTGGACGCCTTTACGAGATATCGCCATAAAAGTGGACCAGGGATGACTCTAGAATGCGTTTATACAATATGGGTATCAAACGAAAGGTGTTAATGAGTATTTTAAAAGGGAGTGGGCCTTAGTTCAATGGGTGGACGGCTTTTCGAAATATCGATATAAAGTGGACCAGGGGTGACTCTAGAATTTGTTTGTACGATATGGGTATCAAATGAAAGGTGTTAATGAGTATTTTAAAAGGGAGTGGGCCTTAGTTCTATAGGTAGACGCCTTTTCGAGATATCGCAATAAAGGTGGACCAGGGGAGACTTTAGAATTTTTTTACGATATGGGTATCAAATGAAAGGTGTTAATGAGTATTTTAAAAGGGAGTGGGCCTTAGTTCTATAGGTGGATGCCTTTTCGGGATATCGTTATACAGGTGGACCAGGGTTGACTCTAGAATGCGTTTGTACAATATGGGTGTCAAATTAAAGGTATTCATAAGAATTTTAAAAGGGAGTTGTGGTAGTTGTATATGTGAAGGCGTTTTCGAGATTTCGAGCAAAATGTGGACCAGGGTGACCAAGAACATCATCTGTCGGGTACCGCTAATTTATTTATATATATAATACCACGAACAGTATTCCTGCCAAGATTTCATGGGCTTTTTATTTCGCCCTGCAGAACTTTTTCATTTTATTCTACTTAATATGGTAGGTGTCACACCCATTTTACAAAGTTTTTTTCTAAAGTTATATTTTGCGTCAATAAACCAATAATATACAATAAATAAATTACCATGTTTCATCCCTTTTTTCGTATTTGGTATAGAATTATGGCATTTTTTTCATTTTTCGTAATTTTCGAAATCGAAAAAGAGGGCGTGGTCATAGTCGGATTTCGGCCACTTTTTATACGAATACAAAGTGTGTTCAGATAATTATGTGAACTGAGTTTAGTAAAGATATATCTATTTTTGCTCAAGTTATCGTGTTAACGGCCGAGCGGAAGGACAGACGATCTACTGTGTATAAAAACTGGGCGTGGCTTCAACCTATTTCGCCCTTTTTCACAAAAAACAGCTATCGTCCTAAAATCTAAGCGCCTACCAAATTCCACAAAGATTGGTGAATATTTGTTCGACTTACGGCATTAAATGTACCCTAGGCAAATCAAATGAAAAACTTGTTTTTTTAATTGGGCGTGTTCGTGCTCCGATTTTGCTAATTTTTATTAAGCGTACATATAGTAATACAAGTAACGTTCCTGCCAAATTTCATCATGATATCTTCAACGAATGCCAAATTACAGCTTGAAAAACTTCTAAATTACCTTCTTTTAAAAGTGGGCGGTGCCGCGCCCATTGTCAAAAATTTTACTTATTTTCAATTCTGCGTCATAAGTTCAACCCACCTACCAAGTTTCATCGCTTTATCCGTCTTTGGTAATGAATTATCGCACTTTTTAAATTTTTCGAAATTTTCGATATCGAAAAAGTGGGCGTGGTTATAGTCCGATATCGTTCATTTTAAATAGCGATCTGGGATGGGTGCCCAGGGACCTACATACCAAATTTCATCAACCTCAAAATTTACTCAAGTTATCGTGTTAACGGACGGACGGACGGACGGACGGACGGACGGACATGGCTCAATAAATTTTTTTTCGATACTGATGATTTTGATATATGGAAGTCTATATCTATCTCGATTCCTTTATACCTGTACAACCAACCGTTATCCAATCAAAGTTAATATACTCTGTGAGCTCTGCTCAACTGAGTATAAAAACAAGTAAGGAATGTTAAGTTCGGGTGTAACGGAACTATGGTAACAACATAAGGGAAAATAACCATGTAGGAAAATGAACCGAGGGAAACCCTGGAATGTGTTTGTATGACATGTCTATCAAATGAAAGGCACTAAAGAGTATTTTATGAGGGAGTGGGCCATAGTTCTATAGGTGGACGCCATTTAGGGATATCGCCATAAAGGTGGTTGACTCTAGAATTTGTTTGCACGATATGGGTATCAAATGAAAGGTGTTAATGAGTATTTTAAAAGGGAGTAATCCTTAGTTCCTTAGGTGGTCGCCGTTTCGAGATATCGCCATAAAAGTGGACCAGGGGTGACCATAGAATTTGTTTGTACAATATGGGTATCGAAAGAAAGATGTTAATGAGTATTTTAAAGGGAGTAATCCTTAGTTCCATAGGTGGACGCCGTTCCGAGATATCACCATAAAGGTGGACCAGCGGTGACCCTAGAATTTGTTTGTACGATATTGGTATCAAATTAAAGGTATTAATGAGGGTTTTAAAAGGGAGTGGTGGTAATAGTATAGGTGGTCGCCTTTTCAGAGATATAGCCATAAAGGTGGACCAGGGGTGACTCTAGAATGCGTTTGTACAATATGGGTATCAAACGAAAGGTGTTAATGAGTATTTTAAAAGGGAGTGGGCCTTAGTTCTTTAGGTGGAAGCCGTTTCGAAATATCGCCATAAAGATGGACCAGGTGTGACTCTAGAATGTGTTTGTACGATATGGGTATAAAATTAGAGGTATTAATGAGGGTTTTAAAAGGGAGTGGTGGTAGTTGTATAGGTAGTCGCTTTTCAAGATATCGCCATAAAGGTGGACCAGGGGTGACTCTAGAATGCGTTTGTACAATATGGGTATCAAAAGAAAGGTGCTAATGAGTATTTTAAAAGGGAGTGGGCCTTAGTTCTATAAGTGGGCGCCTTTTCGAGGTATCGCAACTTAGACTTTGTTTGTACGATATGGGTATCAAATGAAAGCTGTTAGTGAGTATTTTTAAAAGGGAGTGGATCTTCGTTCTATAGGTGGTCGCTTTTTCCAGATATCGCCATAAAGGTGGACCAGAGGTGACTCTAGAATATGTTTGTACGATATGGGTATCAAATGAAAGGTGTTAATGAGTATTTTAAAAGGGCGTGGGGCTTAGTTCTATAGGTGGACGCCTTTTCGAGATATCGCCATAAAGGTGGACCAGGGGTGACTCTAGAATGTGTTTGTACGATATTGGTATCAAATTAAAGTTTTTAATGAGAGTTTTAAAACGGAGTGGTGGTAGTTGTATATGTGAAGGCGTTTTCCAGATATCGACCAAAATGTGAACCAGGGTGACCCAGAACATCATCTGTTGGATACCGCTAATTTACTTATATATGTAATACCTGCCAAGATTTCAAAGGTTTTTTATTTCGCACTGCAGAATTTTTTCATTTTCTTCTACTTAATATGGTAGGTGTCACAACCATTTTACAAAGTTTTTTCTAAAGTTATATTTTGCGTCAATAGACCAATCCAATTACCATGTTTTATCCCTTTTTTCGTATTTGGTATATTATTATGGCATTTTTTTCATTTTTAGTAAGTTTCTATATCGAAAAAGTGGGCGTGGTCATAGTCGGATTTCGCCCATTTTTTACACCAATATAAAGTGAGTTCAGATAAGTACGTGAACGGAGTTTGGTAAAGATATATCAATTTTTGCTCAAGTTATCGTGTTAATGGCCGAGCGGAAGGTCAGATGGTCGACTGTGTATAAAAACTGTGCGTGGCTTCATCCGATTTCGCCATTTTTCACAGAAAACAGTTATCGTCCTAAAATCTAACCCCCTACCAAATTTCACAAGGACTGGTAATGTTTTGTTCGACATATGGCATTAAAAGTATCCTAGACAAATTAAATGAAAAAGGGCGGAGCCACGCCCATTTTGAAAATTTCTTTTATTATTGTATTTTGTTGCACCATATCATTACTGGAGTTGAATGTTGACATAATTTACTTCTTTACTTTAAAGATATTAACTTTTTTTTTAAATTTGACTTAAAAAAATTTTTTTTAAAAAGTGGGCGCGGTCGTTCTCCGATTTTGCTAATTTTTATTAAGCATGCATATAGTAATAAGAGTAACGTTCCTGCCAAATTTCATCATGATATCTTCAACGAATGCCAAATTACAGCTTGCAAATCTTCTAAATTACCTTCTTTTAAAAGTGGGCGGTGCCACACCCATTGCCCAAAATTTTACTAGTTTTCTATTCTGCATCATAAGCTCAACTGACCTACCAAGTTTCATCGCTCTATCCATATTTGGTAATGAATTATCGCACTTTTTCAATTTTTCGAAATTTTCGATATCGAAAAACTGGTCGTGGTTATAGTCCGATATTGTTCATTTTAAATAGCGATCTGAGATGAGTGCCCAGGAACCTACATACAAAATTTCATCAAGATACCTCAAAATTTATTCAAGTTATCGAGTTAACGGACGGACAGACGGACATGGCTCAATCGAATTTTTTTTCGATACTGATGATTTTGATATATGGAAGTCTATATCTATCTCGATTCCTTTATACCTGTGCAACCAACCGTTATCCAATCAAAGTTAATATACTCTGTGAGCTCTGCTCAACTGAGTATAAAAATAACTAAATGAGCTGATAACCTGAAAGGAATGCTTACGTGAATAGTACAATACAGTTCTTTCGAATTAAAAAAAAATATTTTGGTTTTAATTTAAATTAATTGATATGGTGAAAGAATTACCTTTTCATAAAACAAAAAAGTGAAACTACAATTAGTTAAAACCAAGGAGAATTTTTTAGATAAAAATAGTGTTGCTTTTTCGAGTATTTAGTTGGTTAAAATATTACAAAAAGAGTAATTATAGTTATAACAGTTTTTTACAGGATTCATTTAAAAAAATCAAAAATAGAACGAACAGGTAAGGAAGGCTAATTTCGGGTGTACCCTATGGAGACCAAATAAGGGAAAATCACCATGTAGGAAAATAAACCTATGACATATGTATCAAATGGAAGATATTAAAGAGTGTTTTAAGAGGTAGTGGGCCATAGTTCTATAGGTGGACGTCATTTAGGGATATCGCCATAAAGGTGGACCAGGGCTGACTCTGGAATTTGTTTGTACGATATGAGTATCAAATGAAAGGTGTTAATGAGTATTTTAAAAGGGAGTGGGCCTTAGTTCCGTAGGTGGAGGCCGTTTCGAGATATCGCCATAAAGGTTGACCAGGGGTGACTCTAGAATTTGTTTGTACGATATGTGTATCAAATGAAAGGTGTTAATGAGTATTTTAAAAGGGAGTGGGCCTTAGTTCTATAGGTGGACGCCTTTTCGAGATATCACCATAAAGGTGGACCAGGGGTGACTCTAGAATTTGTTTGTACGATATGGGTATCAAATGAAAGGTGTTAACGAGTATTTTAAAAGGGCGTTTGCCTTAGTTCTGTAGGTGGACACCTTTTCGAGATATCGCCAATAAGGTTGACCAGGGGTGACTCTACAATTTGTTTGTACGATATGGGTATCAAATGAAAGGTGTTAATGAGTATTTTAAAAGGGAGTGGGCCTTAGTTCTATAGGTGGACACCTTTTCGAGATATCACCATAAAGGTGGACCAGGGGCGACTCTAGAATTTGTTTGTACGATATGGGTATCAAATGAAAGGTGTTATGAGTATTTTAAAAGGGAGTGGGGTTTAGTTCTATAGGTGGACGCCTTTTCGAGATATCACCATAAAGGTGAACCAGGAGTGACTCTAGTATTTGTTTGTACGATATGGGTATTAAATGAAAAGTGTTAATGATTATTTTAAAAGGCCGTTTGCCTTAGTTCTGTAGGTGGACACCTTTTTGAGATATCGCCATAAAGGTTGACCAGTGTGACTCTAGAATGTGTTTGTACGATATGGGTATCAAATGAAAGGTGTTAATGAGTATTTTAAAAGGGCGTTTGCCTTAGTTCTGTAGGTGGACGCCTTTTCGAACTATCGCCATAAAGGTGGACCGGGGGTGACTCTAGCATGTGTTTGTGCGATATGGGTATCAAATTAAAGGTATTAATTAGGGTTTTAAAAGGGAGTGGTCGTAGTTGTATATGTGAAGATGTTTTCCAGATATCGACCAAAATCTGGACCAGGGTGACCCAGAACATCATCTGTCGGATACAGCTAATTTATTTATATATGTAATACCACGAAAAGTATTCCTGCCAAGATTTCAAGGGTTTTTTATTTCGCCCTGCAGAACTTTTTCATTTTCTTCTACTTAATATGGTAGGTGTCACACCATTTTACAAAGTTTTTTTCTAAAGTTATATTTTACGTCAATAAACCAATCCAATTACCATGTTTCATCACTTTTTTCGTATTTGGCTTGAATTATGGCATTTTTTTCATTTTCGTAATTTTCGATATCGAAATAGTGGGCGTGATCGAATTTCGGCCATTTTTTATACCAATACAAAGTGAGTTCAGATAAGTACGTGAACTGAGTTTAGTAAAGATATATCCATTTTTGCTCAAGGTATCGTGTTAATGGCCGAGCGGAAGGACAGACGGTCGACTGTGTGTAAAAACTGGGCGTGGCTTCAACCGATTTCGTCCTTTTTCACAGAAATAAGTTATCATCCTAGAATCTAAGCCCTTACCAAATTTCACAAGGATTGGTAAATTTTTGTTCGACTTATGGCATTAAAAGTATCCTAGACAAATTAAATGAAAAGGGGCGGAGCCACGCCCATTTCGAAAATTTCTTTTATTTTTGTATTTTGATGCACCATATAATTATTGGAGTTAAATCTTGATATGATTTACTTATATTGAATTATCGCACTTTTTCTGTTTTTCGAAATTTTCGATATCGAAAAAGTAGGCGTGGTTATAATCCGATATCGTTCATTTTAAATAGCGATGTGAGATGAGCGCTCAGGAGCCTACACACCAAATTTCATCAAGATACCTCAAAATTTACTCAAGTTATCGTGTTAACGGACGGACGGACATGGCTCAATCAAATTTTTTTTCGATCCTGATGATTTTGATATATGGAAGCCTATATCTATTTCGATTCCTTTATACCTGTACAACCAACCGTTATCCAATCAAAGTTAATATACTCTGTGAGCTCTGCTCAACTGAGTATAAAAATCAATAATAGAACGAACAATTAAGGAAGGTTAATTTCGAGTGTACCCGATGGAGACAAAATAAGGGAAAATCACCATGTAGGAAAATGAACCTAGGGTAACCCTGGAATTTGTTTGTATGACATGTGTATCAAATGGAAGGTATTAAAGAGTATTTTAAGAGGGAGTGGGCCATAGTTCTATAGGTGGACGCCATTTAGGGATATCGCCATAAAGGTGGACCAGGGCTGACTCTGGAATTTGTTTGTACGATATGGGTATCAAATGAAAGGTGTTAATGAGTATTTTAAAAGGGAGGGGGCCTTAGTTCTATATGTGGACGCCTTTTCGAGATAGCGCCATAAAGGTGTACCAGGGGCTGACTCTAGAATTTGTGTGTACGATATGGGTAACAAATGAAAGGTGTTAATGAGTATTTTAAAAGGGAGGGTGCCTTAGTTCTATAGGTGGACGCCTTTTCGAGATAGCGCCATAAAGGTGTACCAGGGGTGACTCTAGAATTTGTGTGTACGATATGGGTGTCAAATGAAAGGTGTTAATGAGTATTTTAAAAGGGATGGGGCCTTAGTTCTATAGGTGGACGCCTTTTCGAGATAGCGCCATAAAGGTGGACCAGGGGTGACTCTAGAATTTTTTTGTACGATATGGGTGTCAAACGAAAAGTGATAATGAGTATTTTAAAAGGCAGTGGGCCTTAGTTCTATAGGTGGACGCCTTTTCGAGATATCGCCATAAAGGTGGACCAGGGTTGACTCTATAATGTGTTTGTATGATATGGGTATCAAATTAAAGGTATTAATGAGGGTTTTAAAAGGGAGTGGTTCTAATTGTATATGTGAAGGCGTTTTCGAGATATCTACCAAAATGTGGACCAGGGTGACCCAGAAAATCATCTGTAAGGTATCGCTAATTTATTTATATACGTAATACCAAGAACAGTTATCCTTGCAAGATTCCAAGGGCCTTTGATTTCGCCCTGCAAAACTTTTTCATTTTCTTCTACTTAATATGGTAGCTGTCACACCCATTTTACAAAGTTTTTTTCTAAAGTTATATTTTGCGTCAATAGACCAATCCAATTACCATGTTTCATCCCTTTTTTCGTATTTGATATATTATTATGGCATTTTTTCATTTTTAGTAATTTTCGATATCGAAAAAGTGGGCGTGGTCATAGTCGGATTTCGGCCATTTTTTACACCAATATAAAGTGAGTTCAGATAAGTACGTGAACTGGGTTTAGTAAAGATATATCAATTTTTGCTCAAGTTATCGTGTTAATGGCCGAGTGGAAGGTCAGATGGTCGACTGTGTATAAAAACTGGGCGTGGCTTCAACCGATTTCGCCTTTTTTCACAGAAAACAGTTATCGTCCTAGAATCTAAGCCCCTACCAAATTTCACAAGGATTGGTAATGCTTTGTTCGAAATATGGCATTAAAAGTATCCTAGACAAATTAAATGAAAAAGGGCGGAGCAACGACTGTTTTGAAATTTTCTTTTATTTTTGTATTTTGTTGCACCATATCATTACTGGAGTTGAATGTTGACATAATTTACTTATTACCTGTAAAGATATTAAATTTTTTGTTAAAATTTTACTTAAAAAAAATTTTTTTTTAAGTGGGCGTGGTCCTTCTCCGATTTTGCTAATTTTTATTAAGCGTACATATAGTAATAGGAGTAACGTTCCTGCCAAATTTCATCATGATATCTTCAACGACTGCCAAATTACAGCTTGCAAAATTTTAAATTACCTTCTTTTAAAAGTGGGCGGTGCCACGCCCATTGTCAAAGTTTTACTAATTTTCTATTCTACGTCATACGCTCAACTCACCTACCAAGTTTCATCGCTTTATCCGTGTTTGGTAATTTATTGTAATTATCGCACTTTTTCGGTTTTTCGAAATTTACGATATCGAAAAAGTGGGCGTGTTTATAGTCCGATATCGTTCATTTTAAATAGCGATCTGAGATGTGTGCCCAGGAACCTGCATACCTAATTTCATCAAGATACCTCAAAATTTACTCAAGTTATCGTGTTATCGGACGGACGCAATGGCTCAATCAAATTTTTTTTCGATGCTGATGATTTTGATATATGGAAGTCTATATCTATCTCGATTCCTTTATACCTGTACAACCAATCGTTACGCAATCAAAGTTATTATACTCTGTGAGCTCTCCTGAACTGAGTATAAAAAGCTGTGTTAGATATTAAAGATAAAACATATCGAATTTTAATTACGAATAACTTGCAGCAAATCCACGACCATAAAAGCTTATATTTAAAAAGGCATGTGTGCTGAACTACCGGCTTCGAAGAGCCCTTAAATGTTCCCGGAAGGGTCCCAAAATGATACCAAAATTTTTCCGAAATGATCTCGACGGGATCCCGGAAAAATCCCGAAAACCACCCAGAAATGATCCTTCAGGGGTCCCCAAAGGATGCCGGAATAGTCCCGAAATGACCCCGACGGGATCCCGAAAACCACCCAGAAATGATGCCGGAAGGGTATCCAAAGTATCCCGAAAAAGTCCCGACAATAACTGTGACGGGATCCCCAAAAACTATCCAGAAATGATGCCGGAAGAGTCCCGAAAAAGTCCAGAAATGACCCTGACGGAATCCAGGACGGATCCCGAAGACCATTCAGAAATGATGCCGGAAGGGTCCCCAAATGATCCCGGAAAATTCTCGAAATTACCCTGACAGAATCCCGAAAACCTTCTAGAAATGATGTCGGAAGGGTCCCCAAATGATCCCGAAATAGTCCCGAAAAAGTTCCGAAAAAGTCCCGAAATTACCCTGATGGGATCCCGGATGGATGCCGAAAACCATCCAGAAATGATCCCTGACGGATCCCCAAATGATCCGTGAAGTGATCCTGATGGGATGCCGAAAACCATTCAGAAATTATGTCGGAAGGGTCCCGAAATGATCCCGAAATAGTCTCGAAAATGTCTCGAAATTTCCCTGACGGGATCCCGAAAACCATCTAGAAATTATCCCGTATGAGTCCCCAAATGACCCTGACATTTTCCAGAAAAAGTCTCGAAATGACCCTGACGGGATTCCGGATGTATCCCGAAAACCACCCAAAATTGATCTCTGAAGGGTCCGCAAATGATCCCGAAATAGTCCAGAAAAAGTCCCGAAATTACCCTGACGAGATCCCGGACGGATCCCGAAAACTATACAGAAATTATCCCGGCGGGATCCCAAAATTATCTCCAAAAAGGCCCGAAATCACCGACACGGGATCCTGGACGGATCCCGAAAACCATCAAAAATTGACCTCTGAATTGTCCGCAAATGATCCCGAAATAGTCCAGAAAAAGTCCCGAAATTACCCAGACAGGATCCGGACTGATCCCGAAAACCATC
Source organism: Eurosta solidaginis (assembly GCF_040869045.1). Classification (NCBI taxonomy): domain Eukaryota; kingdom Metazoa; phylum Arthropoda; class Insecta; order Diptera; family Tephritidae; genus Eurosta; species Eurosta solidaginis. The sequence continues at coordinate 63,391 of NW_027137255.1, read as the reverse complement.
CAGAAATTATGCTGGAAGAGCTCACAAATGATCCCGAAAAAGTTACGAAGGGACCCAAACCGGATCCCGGACTGATCCCGAAAACCATTCAGAAATGATCCCACAAGGGTCGCGATATGAACCTGACGGCATTACAAATAAGGTGAAGCTAATTATAAAAGCATGTAAATAAGGCAGCAGGCCAATTGAAGCGAATGAACAGTTAAAAACAAACATACAGGTAAAGCTGATAAAAGGGTGCTAATAAAAACAATTGAAGTAAGGCGGATGGTGGGAGGAGAAGGAGAGCACCACCGATCGTTTTTCCAAAATTGTTTAGATCTCGATCTGTATTAGCCAGAAACCAAAAATTATTGATTTAGGAGAAAATTTATATTGATTTATTACAATTTATAGATTTTGCACCAGGGGCTTAGAGATGTTGATGAGGGACTAAGAGACGGAGGGTGTCACTGCTCACTTTTTAAGCCCTCGACTTATTTGTCCCATTGTGTTTGAATATACGTAAAGTTATAATGTTTAAAAATTATTAAAAAGTAATTATTCGAAGGGGTCGTGGGCCGCCCCCTTCCTGATTCGAAAAAAAATTTGCCAAGTGTAGCCGTTTTGGCGTAATTCAGTCAAAAATACGAAAAAATATAATAATTAAACAATTGTTTTTATAAAATTTTATAAATAATAAGCTAGTCTGATCTATTTATGTGGGGTGCGAATAAGACAAAGCTTTTTCCACCTTACAGCTCAACGTTTCGCTAAGATTTTCTTAACATCTTCAGGAGCGTAACTGTAAGTTTATTTAGAAATCCATAAAAAACACAAAAACAGCATTAGTAGGTGTTACATATAGGTGCACAAAGTTTAAAACACACATTAAACATTTATATCTAACTTACACTGAAAATGGTAAATTTTTGTCACATTAAATATTTACGTTAAAAAAACTAAACAATGATATTGTTGCATTAAATTTTACAAAAACATAAACATACAATGTTGATACCATCATTCGTGGTACTCTTGTCATACTAAACTAAACTATAAACATAACAAATTAGTCGCGGCTATTTCATTGGTGTCTTCTTCCTTGTTAATCGTATATTCCCTTTTCTGCATTATACGTAGGCTCTCTAAAGTATATCTCGTCTTTTCTCTTCGTTCCTTGTCTAGTATTCTTGTGTTGGCAAAATCAGCTGTGTGGTTGTTTGTTAAATCATGCTGTGATAGTGCTGTGCTGTGTTTTTGTTTTCTTATATCAGCCTCGTGCTCTGCTAGTCTGGTGCTTAAATTTCGCTTCGTAGTCCCGATATAAATCTTGTTGCAATTCTCGTTGTTGTTGACTTTGCAAGTTACTTCGTACACTACATTACTTTGTTGTTGCTGGTCTATTGGGCTTTTTGTTTTTGTGAAGCATGTCGCTAGTGTGCAATTCGATTTGTAGGCTAAGCATAAGTTTGGTTTTTGTATAATGTTTGTGAAATTTTCTGAGAGCCTGGGAACGAATGTGACGCTAAAGTATCTTTCAGGTTCATTTGTCATATTTGTAGTTGGTGTTGGATTTATTGTATTTTGCATTTCTATTATTTTTTTTGAATTAAGTTATTGGTTAAGTGATCTGGGTAATTAATTTTTGTTTAGCGTTCTTTTAATTAATTTAATGTTGGCGTCGTGAAATTTGGGATGACTTATTGTCAGTATTTTGTGTATGAAGTTTCTCGCAGTATTTACTTTATATTTTTTATGCTGTGAGGATAGGAAGTTTATTAGGCGTCCAGATGATGTAGGTTTGGTGTACCAGTCTAATATTATTTTGTTGTTGTTCTTGTGTATTCGGACATCGAGAAATGGGATATTGCTGTTTTCCTCCATTTCCATGGTGAACTTTAGTCTTTCATGATATTTATTAAGAGTTTTTAAGATGAGTACCGCGTCATTTCTTTTGGTTATAGCGAATATGTCGTCCACATATTTCACTAATAATTTTATGTTTGTGTTATTTTGTTGTTTTAGTTCTGAGAAAGTATTGTCAAGTATTTCATCCATTACTATATCTGCAATCGTCGGGGAAAGGGGGTTACCCATGGGCATTCCAAATGTTTGAGTATAAATTTTATTATTGCAAACGAAATAGTTGTTGTCCTTTAGGCAAAAGTCTAATATGCTTTGAAATTTATTCTTTGGTATATTTGTTGTTTCTTTAATTCTGTCCCATTTTTTCATTATTATTTTCGAGGCTAAAGTGGTCGGTATATTAGAGAAGAGAGACACAACATCAAATAACACCAACACATCTTCATCACATATATTTACATTGGATAACCTTTCTTTTAGGTCATACGCATTGTTAATGTTGTATTTCTCAGATATTAAAGTTTGGAGAATTTTTCCAATATGTTTGGACAAATAATAATACGGAACATTAGAGGGCGATACAGTATGAAGTAGCGGACATTCAGGCTTATGTGATTTGGGTAATCCATAAAGTCGGGGGGCTATGGCTGTCGAGCTTGTCATTTGTTGCTTTTCTTTTGCACATATGAGTTTTGCCTTATGAAGATCGTATACAATGTTGTTGTTTTTTCTCTGTAGAGTGTTCGTTGGATCATTACGAATTACCTTGTAAGTTTTCTTATCTCCTAGTAGCTGGTCAATCTTTTCGTTGTATTCCGTTTTGTATAGAGCAATTGTTTTATTCCCCTTGTCTGTTTCTGTGATAATTATGTCATCTTTGTGAAGTTTAAGGAATGTTTTTGTTTTCTTGTATGTTTCAATTATGAATTTTTCTGCTGAGGTATGACGTATGTTTCGCTTGTAAAGTAAAATTCTGTTGCTTAATTTATTTCTTGCTACTTCTTTATCCTTTTCATCCTCTATTGTTTGAAATATTTGTTCCATTTCAGCTATCGTGCGTATGGGTCAGAAATTTTGGTTTGTTGTGGGCAGTGTAAATTTTCTGCCTAGTGAGAGGAGCCATTTAACCTCTTCGGGAAACACAATGTTCGTTCTGTTGACGAACCAGTCGGTGTTTATGTTGATTCCCAGTTTTCGTAATTTTTCGCGCTTAAGGCCATTTATTTTTCCTTTAAGTTCTGTTTCTTTTCCTTTTCTAACCTTTTCGTGTATTAAGTTTTGTTTAGTGATAACCGCATCGAATTCCTCTTTTGTCAATTCTCGATGTATTTGTTGCTGTGCATTGCGTAGACTGTCATTGGTAGCTTTTATGTCGATGTTTGTTTGTGTTATTTCTATATTTAATATTTTTTGTAGGAAATTTTGTTTTGTTTTTTCCATTGTTTGTGTTACTTTTTCGGAAGTTGTGTTAATAGTTACATTTTTTACTGAGTATTTTAAGTGGTTTGGAGTTAAGGCGTATCTCTTACATTCTAATAGAAACTTTAGTTGTCCTCTTTGTTTCGCTAATTTGGCTTTCTGCTTATTGTAATGCTTCAGATACATACAAATGTTTTCGCCATATTTATATTTCATATTCCGGTTAAATTTTTTTCATTTTGCTGGTTTGTTGTTTTTGTTCTTGTTCTTGTTGTTAGAGAAAGAGTGGCTTATGGATACTAATTTACCGGCAGGCTTTCCGGATGTGAATATTTTCGTATTTATCCGATAAGTTAATTTATCTAATTTTATAAATAATAAGCTGGTCTGATCTATATGTGTGGGGTGCGAATAAGGCATAGCTTTTTGCACCTCACAGCTTAACGTTTCGCTAAGATTTTCTTAGCATCTTCAGGAGCGTAACTGTAAGTTTATTTAGAAATCCATAAAAAACACAAAAACAACATTAGTAGGTGTTACATATAGGTGCACAAAGTTTAAAACACACATTAAACATTTATATCTAACTTACACTGAATTTGGTAGATTTTTGTCACATTAAATATTTACGTTAAAAAAACTAAACAATGATATTGTTGCATTAAATTTTACAAAAACATAAACATACAATGTTGATACCATCATTCGTGGTACTCTTGTCATACTAAACTAAACTATAAATATAACAAATAAGTCGCGGCTATTTAATCGGTGTCTTCTTTCTTGTTAATCGTATATTCCCTTTTCTGCATTATACGTAGGCTCTCTAAAGTATATCTCGTCTTTTCTCTTCGTTCCTTATCTAGTATTCTTGTGTTGGCAAAATCAGCTGTGTGGTTGTTTGTTATTGCATGCTGTGATAGTGCTGTGCTGTGTTTTTGTTTTCTTATATCAGCCTCGTGCTCTGCTAGTCTGGTGCTTAAATTTCGCTTCGTAGTCCCGATATAAACCTTGTTGCAATTCTCGTTGTTGTTGACTTTGCAAGTTACTTCGTACACTACATTACTTTGTTGTTGCTGGTCTATTGGGCTTTTTGTTTTTGTGAAGCATGTCGCTAGTGTGCAATTCGATTTGTAGGCTAAGCATAAGTTTGGTTTTAGTATAATGTTTGTGAAATTTTCTGAGAGCCTGGGAGAGCATGAGGCTGATATAAGAACACAAAAACACAGCACAGCACTATCACAGCATGCAATAACAAACAACCACACAGCTGATTTTGCCAACACAAGAATACTAGATAAGGAACGAAGAGAAAAGACGAGATATAATTTAGAGAGCCTACGTATAATGCAGAAAAGGGAATATACGATTAACAAGAAAGAAGACACCGATGAAATAGCCGCGACTTATTTGTTATGTTTATAGTTAATTTAGTATGACAAGAGTACCACGAATGATGGTATCAACATTGCATGTTTATGTTTTTGTAAAATTTAATGCAACAATATCATTGTTTAGTTTTTTTAACGTAAATATTTAGTGTTACAAAATCTACCATTTTCAGTGTAAGTTAGATATAAATGTTTAATGTGTGCTTTAAACTTTGTGCACCTATATGTAACACCTACTAATGTTGTTTTTGTGTTTTTTATGGATTTATAAATAAACTTACAGTTACGCTCCTGAAGATGATAAGAAAATCTTAGCGAAACGTTGAGCTGTAAGGTGGAAAAAGCTTTGTCTTATTCGCACCCCACATAAATAGATCAGACCAGCTTATTATTTATAAAATTAGATAAATTAACTGATCGGATAAATACGAAAATATTCACATCCGGAAAGCCTGCCGGTAAATTAGTATCCATAAGCCACTCTTTCTCTAACAACAAGAACAAGAACAAAAACAACAAACCAGCAAAATGAAAAACTTTCATCAGCATATGAAGAATAAATATGGCGAAAACATTTGTATGTATCTGAAGCATTACAGTAAGCAGAAAGCCAAATTAGCGAAACAAAGAGAACAACTAAAGTTTCTATTAGAATGTAAGAGATACGACTTAACTCCAAACCACTTAACATACTCAGTAAAAAATGTAGCTATTAACACAACTTCCGAAAAAGTAACACAAACAATGGAAAAAACAAAACAAAATTTCCTACAAAAAATATTAAATATAGAAATAACACAAACAAGCATCGATATAAAAGCTACCAATGACAGTCTACGCAATGCACAGCAACAAATACATCGAGAATAGACAAAAGAGGAATTCGATGCGGTTATCACCAAACAAAACTTAATACACGAAAAGGTTAGAAAAGGAAAAGAAACAGAACTTAAAGGAAAAATAAATGGCCTTAAGCGCGAAAAATTACGAAAACTGGGAATCAACATAAACACCGACTGGTTCGTCAACAGAACGGACATTGTGCTTCCCGAAGATGTAAAATGGCTCCTCTCACTAGGCAGAAAATTTACACTGCCCACAACAAACCAAAATTTCTCACCCATACCCACGATAGCTGAAATGGAACAAATATTTCAAACAATAGAGGATGAAAAGGGTAAAGAAGTAGCAAGAAATAAATTAAGCAACAGAATTTTACTTTACAAGCGAAACATACGTCATAACTCAGCAGAAAAATTCATAATTGAAACATACAAGAAAACAAAAACATTCCTTAAACTTCACAAAGATGACATAATTATCACAGACACAGACAAGGGGAATAAAACAATTGCTCTATACAAAACGGAATACAACGAAAAGATTGACCAGCTACTAGGAGACAAGAAAACTTACAAGGTAATTCGTGATGATCCAACGAACACTCTACAGAGAAAAAACAACAACATTGTATACGATCTTCATAAGGCAAAACTCATATGTGCAAAAGAAAAGCAACAAATGACAAGCTCGACAGCCATAGCCCCCCGACTTTATGGATTACCCAAATCACATAAGCCTGAATGTCCGCTACGTCCTATTGTATCGTCCACTAATGTTCCGTGTTATTATTTGTCCAAACATATTGGAAAAATTCTCCAAACTTTAATATCTGAGAAATACAACATTAACAATGCGTATGACCTAAAAGAAAGGTTATCCAATGTAAATATATGTGATGAAGATGTGTTGGTGTCGTTTGATGTTGTGTCTCTCTTCTCTAATATACCGACCACTTTAGCCTCGAAAATAATAATAAACAAATGGGACAGAATTAAAGAAACAACAAATATACCAAAGAATAAATTTCAAAGAATATTAGACTTTTGCCTAAAGGACAACAACTATTTCGTTTGCAACAATAAAATTTATACTCAAACATTTGGAATGCCCATGGGTAACCCCCTTTCCCCGACGATTGCAGATATAGTAATGGATGAAATACTTGACAATACTTTCTCAGAACTAAAACAACAAAATAACACAAACATAAAATTTTTAGTGAAATATGTGGACGACATATTCGTTATAACCAAAAGAAATGACGCGGAACTCATCTTAAAAACTCTTAATAAATATCATGAAAAACTAAAGTTCACCATGGAAATGGAGGAAATCAGCAATATCCCATTTCTCGATGTCCGAATACACAAGAACAACAGCAATATAATATTAGACTGGTATACCAAACCTACATCATCTGGACGCCTAATAAACTTCCTATCCACACAGCATAAAAAATATAAAGTAAATACTGCGAGAAACTTCATACAAAAATACTGACAATAAGTCATCCCAAATTTCACGACGCCAACATTAAATTAAGTAAAAGAACGCTAAAGAAAAATAATTACCCAGATCACTTAACCAATAACTTAATTCAACAAAAAATAATAGAAATGCAAAATATAATAAATCCATCACCAACTACAGATATGACAAATGAACCTAAAAGATACTTTAGCGTCACATTCGTTCCCAGGCTCTCAGAAAATTTCACAAACATTATACAAAAACCAAACTTATGCTTAGCCTACAAATCGAATTGCACACTAGCGACATGCTTCACAAAAACAAAAAGCCCAATAGACCAGCAATAACAAAGTAATGTAGTGTACGAAGTAACTTGCAAAGTCAACAACAACGAGAATGGCAACAAGATTTATATCGGGACTACGAAGCGAAATTTAAGCACCAGACTAGCAGAGCACGAGGCTGATATAAGAAAACAAAAACACAGCACAGCACTATCACAGCATGCAATAACAAACAACCACACAGCTGATTTTGCCAACACAAGATCTAGATAGACTGAAGCTACTGAAGCGGCAGATTACTAAACGTCCAAAAGGAAGGACAGCCAAACTCAACAATGCAGTCAAATTTAGGTGTTAAAATAACCTAAGTTTGTACGGCAGCCATAGGTCTGAAAAATCCAATTTGTAGGGTAGGTGCCACGCCCCTTTTTTCCCAATTCCACATTTTACTGGAGGTGTTAGGACTTAACGTCATATAGCTCCTTACCAATTTTCATTATCCTACCATTACTACATCCAGAGATATGCAGTAAGATATATTCAATTTGTATGGGCGGTGCCACGCCCCCTTTTCCCAATTCCACATTTTCTTGTTGGTGTTAGGGATTGACCTCATATAACTCCTTACTGAATTTCAATGTTCTGGCATATATACCCTCAGAGTTATATATTACCAAAGATTCCATTTGTATGGGAGGTTCCACGCCCCTTTTATATATCGAAATTATTTTTAGCCTAAAACTTTCGTGTTGATCGAAGGAACCTATAGCCAAAACTTGGTGATGATTGAAGTGTGGGAACAAAAGCTTGCATTTGTTATCCATATTCTATAAACACATTTTAGGAGCACCCTCGTCCACGTTTTGGCCTATATCTCGAGACCCTAGTCACCCAGGGGTATAAAGATTACTCTGTACTGAAGCACGCATCAACAGCTTCAATTTGATACCCATAATGTAAAAACACATCCTAGTGTTAGCCTGATCCACGTTTTGGCCTATATCTCGAGACCCTTATCACTACAATGAATGCGTTAAAAGACGATAACATTAAACTTTCGCAAAAGCAAGATGCTCTATTTGCTGAAGTTCGCTCTCTAAAATCTTCGATTGTTGATAAAATCACAGAAATCTCTACTTTATCATTGGAACTAAAGAATGTGCATAGTGTTGTTGCTGCTTTTGCCAATGGGCAAAAATCAACTCGTGCTGGTTCTTTTCAAAAAGATGACAATAAAGAATTGGTTGAAAAAACAAAGAAGCCAACCAATAACAACAAAGACAATAAATCTGATGCGAGTGCAAAATCAATGCAGGCTGAATTGTCCAAAAAAACAAAGCATCCAAGCACTAAAAACAAAGACAATGACATGCTCTCGGGTGCAAAAACAACGCAGCCTGTAAATAAATCGGCGACTAACAATGTCTCGGCCTCTAAAGATAAACAATTAGCTAATATAGCTAAACAAAATGCAAATACCAATTCGGCTGCAACAACAAATCAGCCTCTAATTGATTTGTCTTTGACAAACACATCCAGTAGTGACTCTCAATCGCCTGCCATGCAAAGCAATAACACTATGACTGCAAAGAATGTGATGCCGTTGAAGTCTGCCAGTGAAACTGTGCCTACTTATGCTGACGTCACTATTATGGTGAAAGGTAATAATAAACAATCTGCATCTGATAACGTTGCTTCTGCCAGTGAGACCGTGCCTTGTGCTGGCGTCACTATTATGGATAAAGGCAACAATAAGCAATCTACATCTGATGACGTAACTTCTGAAATTAAGACAAACAAATCCAAGAAGGCTGCTACTATCGTTGTAGGCAGTAATGTAAATGCTGATCTTAATCTAGCTGTTCGCCTAAAATGGTTACATTTATCCTCAATCAAGCCGTCAGTTAATGCAAGTGATATCATCAGTTATGTATCAAAAAATGCGAATATTTCGCCATCTCCTATTCATTGTTATAAGTTAGTAAAGAAAAACACAGATTCTAGCTCGTTAGTAAGATGCAATTTTAAACTTGGGGTCTCGACTTCAATCTATAGTAAATTACTAGACTCTTCTATATGGCCAACTGATGTTAAAGTAAAGCCGTTTCGTTTTTTTCAAAAGAGCAAAGGCCAAACGCTCAACCCCTAGTAAATAATCCGCAAATTCCAATTTTTAATAATGTAAATATTTACTACCAAAATATCTCGGGGATGAGAACTAAAGCTAAGGATATTTTCTTAGTCACTTCGCGCTGTGAATATGATGTGTATGTCATAGTTGAGACCTAGCTCAACAATGATTTCTTTGACGCAGAATTTTTTGATACTTCTTTGTTTCATACCTATCGTAAGGATAGGGATCCAATCAAAACGGGATGCCAAAGAGGTGGCGGGGTACTAATTGCCGTAAGACGTACCCTCCTTTCTTCTTTCGTTCTGCTCCCCAATACTGACTCGCTACTGGACCAAATGTGTGTCTCTATTTGTGGGCTGTTTGGAAAGCTGTTTATTTGTGTTTCGTATATTCCGCCTTGTAGTAATGAGTCTCTGTACTGCGCGCATGTGAATAATATTTTTGAAGTTTACGAAAAAAATGTAAACAGTAATTTTTGCGTTTTGGGTGATTTTAATATGAACAGGGTTGTTTGGTCAAAATTGCTAAATGCCAATTTATTAACACCTATGAATGTCAATCATCAACATGAAATATATTTTTTAGATACTCTTTTTAGTGCCAACTTTGTTCAGATTAATTCATTTGTGAACCAGCTAAATAACATACTGGATCTTATTTTTGTCGATGAAAAGTTAATTTCTCACTTATCTGAGTGTCAATTTCCCATCTGCAAATCGGACATGCATCACGTACCCTTATCTTTATTATTAAAATTCATTGAATTTGTACCTAACAACAATACCACTCAAAATACTCCCTCCTACAATTTCAAAGATGCAAATTTTGATGCCTCAATTCGAGTATTGCTGAAATTGACTGGAAGTCTATTTTCTGTGCTAAAAATGCCTCTGAATGCTTTGAAATTTTTCTGCTGCAGTTATCTGATATATTTAGTAGAAATCTCCCCCTTCTTCGAAGCAAAATACATAAATTACCCTGGTACAATACCAGGTTAAAAAAGCTTAAAAATCTTAGAAATAAGTATTTTAAGTAGTACAAAGCAACCAACGACTTTTCATTTAGAGATCGATATTTATTATACATGAAGCAGTTCAATGTGCTTGATAAGTTTTTATATAATAAATACATCTCCCGTTTCGAAGAAGAGTTAAAGCAAAATCCCAAGGCTTTTTGGAACTTTGTCCGTACAAAAAAAGGTTGCTCCAATATTCCAACCTCTGTCAATTTTAATGGCATTAGTTCAAACAGTTTAGTGGAAACAGTGAACCTTTTTGCTGATTTTTTCAAATCTAATTTTGTTGTTGACTCTAATATTTCTGATGTTAGGGTTGGTTCTGATACAGCTAATTCCTTGGACTTTGGCTCATTATTGGTATCGGAATCAGATATTATTATTGGCATCTCGTCCCTACAATCTTCTTTAAAAAAAGATATTGATGGGCTGTCTTCTTTTTTGGTTAAAAAATGTAGCAGTTCGCTATGCGTGCCGTTGTGCCATATCTTTAATGTGTCATTGTCCACTGGCGTTTTCATTGATCGATGGAAATTGGCTTCTATTACTCCAATCTTCAAGTCTGGAAATAAGAGCGAGGTAGCAAACTACAGGCCAATCTCTAAACTATCAACCTGTTCAAAACTGTTTGAGAAAGTAGTAAAGGAGAAGTTGGCCTTTGCTATTAAAGGAATAATCGATCCATGTCAGCATGGGTTTGTTGCGTGTCGTTCAACAGTGACAAACTTAGCTGTTTTTTCGCAATACTGTGTTTCTGCTTTTAAGGATGGGTATCAAGTTGATACTATATATACATATTTCTCTAAGGCGTTTGATACAGTGTCCCACAAGATACTTCTTCAGAAACTTGAGTACATTGGTTTCCATTCAGCTTTTCTGTCATGGTTAAAGTCATACCTGACAAACCGAATTTTATTTGTTGAAATCGAGAATATGAGGCCGTATGAGTTCTTGGCAACCTCTGGGGTGCCACAAGGTAGTATTCTCGGTCCAATCTTATTTGTTATCTTCATTAATGACGTCGGCTTATATTTAAAGCATTCAAATTATTTACTTTATGCTGATGATCTAAAACTGTTTAGGCGTATCACCACTGTGTCTGATGCATTGCTCCTACAGAGAGATTTGGATGCTCTTAATGTGTGGGCTTTTAATAATCATCTGAGACTTAACAGTAGTAAATGTTGGCATATAACGTTTTCTAGAACTACAAGTGCGCTTACGTCAACATACTATATCGCTAATACATATCTTGCCTCGGTCAAAGAATTTCGTGATCTTGGTGTCATTTTCGACTCTTCGTTCACTTTCGTTAACCATGTTAACTATCTTATACCAAAAGCGTATGCTAATTTAGCGTTTTTACGGCGTTATGCGAAGGATTTTAAGGACCCATACACTAGGAGTATATTGTATAATTCATTAGTGCTATCTAAATTAGAGTACGTCTCTATCATATGGAATCCCATTTACAGCACTTACTCTGCTAGAATTGAAAGGGTTCAACGTAAATTCATTCGATTCGCCCTCCTACCCCTTCATTTTGTTAATCCCCTACCACCTTATATAAACAGGCGCATGCTTATAAATGTTATGCCACTGCATGTCAGACGCTCAGTACAACATTTAATGTTTATTTACGATATTATCTCTGGTACTATTGATTGCTCAGCTCTGTTGGAGCAGTTAAATTTTCTAGTTCTTAGTAGATCTCTACGCTCTCATAATATATTCTACGGTGAAGTTCTGAGAACCAATTACCTTAGCTTTGCCCCTCTCACAAGAGGTCTCGAAGAGTGTAATAAAATTTCCAGAATGTTAAATCTTGACTTTGCAATGCCCAGGCCTTTGTTTAAGTTACGGATTGAGTCTTACTATCGGGAAAATTTATCTCATCCTTGAATTAATTAATTTTAGTTGCTTATTTTTAAGTTAATTTGCAAACTTGTAAATCTAGTCAGTAAGGTTTCTGCCATTGACTCAATAAATATGAATATGAATATGAATATGAATATGAAATACATAGGTATGAAAGTTATCTTGTACTAAAGCACTCATCAACAACTTTCGTTTGTTATCCATGTTGTATTACCACTTTCTAGGGGTACCCGGGTCCACGTTTTGGCCTCAATCTCAAGACCCTAGTCACCAATAGGTATGAAAACTACTCTGTACTAAAGCACTCATCAACAGCTTATTTTCTATCCGAAACAGATATAAAAATTGTCAAGCAGTATGAAGTTAAACAAATGAGAAAATTTACTGTAATGCCGTACTTGAAGTGGAGGTTGAAGCTTTTATGAATATACTAGCCGGAGAAAGGCTCAATGTAGGCTGGGAGCGGTGCAGAGTATATGATGCAGTGCAAGTATTGTGTTGTTTCAAATGAAAAGGCTTCAATCACAAAGCCAGTGACTGCAAAGAAAAAGAAGTATGCACAAAATGCTTGGGTGAGCATAAATATGTGGTATGCAATAAAGAAGCAATAAATAAATGCATCAACTGTATCAGGGCAAATAAAGAATTAAATTTGGGACTGGACTAAAATCACGATTCAATGGACAGAATGTGTCCTGTGTGTCAACAAAAGTTCATGACAAGGAAGAGGAAGATTGGCTATTAGCAACCAATGAGGGAATTTGTAACCACAAAACACAAGACAAAAACTAATACAAACCTGCGTAACAAAGTGCTCAACTTGGACTGTATATATCTTAATATTAATAGTATTACAGCAAATAAGCTAGAGCTTGAAAATCTTATTGAAATAAAAAAAACCTAGCATTGTTTTATGTGCGGAAACAAGTACAACAGATATAATCATGGATTTTGAGCTATGCATTTCCACATATAAATTCATCCGCTGCGATTCCCACAGTAGACATACAGGTGGTGTTCCAATATATGTGCATGAAAATTTACAATATAGCATAGTGTGAAATAAAGCTAGTTACAGGAATGTGTGGTGCATTATCGTAAAAATTAAAAAATGTGCGTTAAAATGGCAAATTGGTGTACTCTATCACTCACCAAATAGCAGTGATGCTGACTTCGTGACACACTTAAACAATGCCATCAATGAACACCTCAGGGAATCTGACCCCATTATAATAGTTGGAGATTTTAATATTAATATGAATATATCATCAACATACTCAAACCAGCTTATAAGTTTATTTGCACAAATGGCTATGGTACAAAGGATAAATTTCAATACAAGAATAACTGAGCACTATTCTACGAAAATAGACTTATTTTTCAGCAATAATGAGGAAGTTAAAACTGAACATGTAAGTGAATATAGAATTTCCGATCAGGAAACAATTCATTTCAAAGTACCAACAGCTAAATATTGCAAAATGAGAAAAGTTGCTACTGTCACCAGCTGGGAGTACTATAGTGCAGAAAATCTTTTAAATCTGCTGCGAACATGCGACTTTAGCTCTGTGTATCGTGTAGGAGTAGAAAGTAGAGTAGAACTGAGATCCTGAATAATATTTTAACTGGAGCTATGCAAGCACTGACGTATGAACAGAGGATCCAAATACAACTGAGGACTAAGTGGTATGACCGTGAGTTAAGGGAACTGCACAAAAGAAAAATTGGATCCTATAATACTGCAAGAAATACTGGCGACTGTGAGGATTATAATGGCGTTAAAAAATATATATAAGAAAACTGTTATGTATATAAAGAAGAAATACATGGAAGATAAAGTGCTCGATAGTGAAGGAGACATGAAGCGGATGTGGAAGTCTTTAAAAGATCTTGCTGAGCTCACCCATGACAAAAAGGTCGTTAACAAAATAGTAATAAACGGTGAATACCTTGAGAAGGAATACGATATAGCCAATGCCCTAAATACATTATTTGTACAGAGCATAGCTGAAATTAATTATAGCATTGAAATAATTCCGAATGCGGCAGAAACAAGTGTAAATAATGCAATTGAAACTTTTCAATGCACCGACGTAGAGCTAGATGATATAATGAACATTACTAAATCTTTTAGAAACAAATATGGTAGAAAAAACTCTTGTCGGAGGGGGTATTTAAAGATGCCATGATTTACATTGTTCACTTCTACAAAGATATTATAAACGAATCAATATACAGTAGCATTGTTCCAAATTGCTGGAAAGTATCAACTATAGTACCTGTGGAAAAAGTCAAAAATGCAGTAAGCCCGGAGGAACTGCGCCCAATTAATACGCTACCCGCAGATGAAAAAATAATGGAAACGGTGGTTAAAAATCAATTAGTGGCATATCTAGATAATTACCAAATTATTATACCTGAACAATCTGGGTTTAGGAAGAGCCATTCTTGCGAAACAGCACTGAATATGGTTATTGCGGAATGTAAAGAGGATATAACTGACAAGAAAGTTGTGATCTCAGTCTTTTTAGACTTAAAACGTGCTTTTGAAACTGTGGATAGATAGGAACTGCTGAATGTTATGTTTAATAATGGAGTAAGTGGAAAAGCCTTGGATGGTTCAGAAGCTATATGAGTAATAGAAAGCAGAAGACGATAATTGGAAGTGCAGTTTTACCGGTTGCTGATGTAAATATTGGGCTACCGCAAGGTTCAGTATTAGAACCGCTATTGTTTACAATATATATTAACGATATTAAAGAATGCTTGAAAAATTGCAATATTCAACTATTTGCGGATGATGCATTGATAAGCATCAGTGAAAGAAATGCGAGCTTTGCGGCATCGAAAATGCATGAAGACTTAGACTCCCTTTACAAATGGCTATGCCATAGAAAGTTGAAAGTGAATGTGGATAAAACCAAATGTATGATATTTTGCAAAAATCAAAGCATTATGGGTGCCAATAACCTAAGTAATATTACTCTGAAGATAAGAAACGTTGAAATTAAATAAGTAGACAAGATCAAATACCTAGGAGTCTTGATCGACAAAAACCTTAGATTTGGAGAACACATAAGTTATTTAGAAAACAAAATTGCAAAAAAAAATTGGTTTTATGTACAGAACTTGTAAATATATTAGTCAACGACACAAAATATTAGTGTATCGATCTATTATTGAACCACACTTTATTTATTGTCCAACAGTCCTGCTATTAGCAAATGACACACAAATAAAAAACTGCAGATACAACAAAACAAGGCAATGCGATTAATTTTAAAATGTTCGCTTAGAACACCAAAAACTACAATGCTAAATATGTTAAATTGGCTCAGTGTAAAACAGTCGATATATTATTTTACATTGAAATTTATACATCATATGAAATTAGGAATAACACCGAATTATCTGAACTGGAGAATACATTTTAATCATGAAATACATTACTATGGAACTAGAAGCAGCGGAAATATAAGACTGCCTAGAATAAGAACTGAGTTCGCGAAGAAGACTTTAGAATATATAGGTTATAAAATGTACAATGAATTACCAAATGCGATAAAAGACTGTGAAAATATTAATAAGTTTAGAGCAAAATTGTTTTTATACTGTGAGTCATTAAGCTTGTAATGTAAAAAGTTTATTTATATATATATATATATATATTGTTTTTTTTTACCTTGAACTAGGTCTTAAAGACCGTAAATAAAAAATTATTATTATTATTATATAAACACATTCTAGGGGTACCCGCGTCCACGTTTTGGCCTATATCTGGAGACCCTAGTCACCCACAGGTACGAAAAATACCCCGTATCAAAGTACTCATAAACAGCTTCCATTTGATACCCATACTGGACAAACATAACCCCAGTCTGTCTCCTGGTTCTAAGCTACCCCTCCACTAATTTTCAGCCAAATCTGTTTATCCGTTCTTGTGTTATAAATAGTGTAACTAACACCACTTTCTTTTATATATATACATCAGATTAGAAACTTCAAAAATAGCAGCATTTCTCCACTATTTAATGGATGTTATTATACATATAAACCTTCCTCTTCAATAACTCTATCTACGAAAAAAAATCGCATCAAAATCCGTTGCGTAGTTTTGAAGGTTTGAGCATTCAAAAGGACATAGGGACAGAAAAACGGCTCTGTTGTTTACTACGTAGTGATAGTGATACATGCAAAAATACCAAAAAATAAAACCTCTGTTTAAGAATTTTAAGGAAATGTTCAATATTTTTAACGAAAGAGTATTTTTCGAGAGATGTATGCATTCTTACAGCCCTATTCTGTGCACTTGACAAATTCACCATCTTGCTTATTTGTCAAGTTTGACAATTTATCAAGTAATTGCTATTCTATGTAAAAACTAAATAGCTTTTTCGCTGAAATATTGTCAATAAGTCAAACGCTCTTGATAATTTAATTTATACGGATAAATTTATATTAGAATTCTGTTATTGTGCGATCGAGAGAAAATGAAAGAACATTTATTACTTTTACAATTATTGTGGAAGATCCTCATGGTGTTTTTGGGGGTAATTTCGGGATGGTGTTTGAGACTCCCTCGGGGTCCTCCCTTGGGGACTCCAATGGGTCCTTCCGGGGTCATTTGAGGGGCATTCTGGTATGATTTTGGGGTACACTCTAGGGGTCATTTTGGGGTCATTGGGGGATGGTTTTGGGGACTCTCTCGGGGTAATTTGGGGGGCATTCCGGGATGGTTTTGGGGACTACCTCGGGGTCATTTGAGGAACATTCTGGGATGGTTTTGGGGACTCCATCGGGTCCTCCCGGGTCATTAGGGGAACATTTTAGGATGGTTTGGGGACTCCCTCGAGGTAATTGGAGGGACATTCCGGGATGGTTTTGGGGACTCCCTCAGGGTCATTTGGGGGACATTCCGGAATGGTTTTGGGGACCACCTCAGGGTCATTTGGGGGACATTATGGGATGGTTTTGGAGACTCTCTCGGGGTAATTTGGGGGTAATTCCGGGATCTTTTGGGGACTATCTCGGAGTCATTTGGGGGACATGCCGGGAGTTACGGGGACTCTATCGGGTCCTCTCGGGGTAATTTGGAGCACAATCCGGACGGGTTTTGAGGACTCCCTCCGGTAATGTGGGGGATAATCCGGGATGGTGGGATATAGTGGTCATCCCAACCATACCCCAATGACCCCAAAATACCCCGAGGGAGTTCCCAAAGCTATCCCAGAATGTCCCCCAAATGACCACGGTAGGACCCGATGGAGAGACCAAAATCATCCCAGAATGTCCCCCAAATGACCCCGAGAGGGTTCCCAAAAAGATCCCGGAATAATCCACAAACAACCCCGAGGGAGTCCCCAAAACCATCCCAAAATGCCCCCTAATGACCTCGGGAGGACCCGAGGGAGTACCCAAAGACATTCCGGAATGACCCCGAGGAAGTCCCCAACACCATCTCGGAAAGTCCCCCAAATTACCCCGAGGGAGTCCCCAAAATCATCCCAGAATATCCCCAAATGACCCCTGGAGGGCCCGAGGGAGTCCCAACACCATCCCGGAATGTCCCCCAAATTACCCCGAGGGAGTCCCCAAAACCAACATGGAATATACCCCGAATTTCACAGAGGGAGTCCCCAAAACCACCCCAGAATGTCCCCAAATGACCCCGGGAGAACCCTAGGGAGTCCCCAAAAAGATCCCGCAATTACACCCAAATGACCCCGAGGGAGTCCCCAAACCATTCCAGAATGTCCCCAAAATGACCCCGGGAGGACCCGAAGGAGTCCCCAAAGATATCCCGGAATGACCCTCAAATGACCCGATGAAGTCCCCAAAACCCTCCAGGAATGACCCCGAGGGAGTTTCCAAAGCCATGCCAAAATGATCCTGAAAAAACCCCGCGGATTATTTTTTCCTATTCCCATTTCGGGGTTAGCACCATAAAATGAGACATATCGCTCCAATTTCTCATGCGTAGCACGTTTCACTTTTGATTTCCTTGAAAAAACCATGACTTTAAAATATTTGTTACAAAAAATAATGAACAATATTTAATTCGTACGTTTATTCAATTTCGCGATTGTTCCACTAAACAGCTGATTTTGGTTTACTTTATTTAGGTCACCACAGTATGGTGAAAAGCACAGGCCGTTAAGCTTTTTAGAGTTGTAAAGTTATGCACAGAATAGAGTTATTTGTCAACTTGATAAAAATCTTGATCATATTAAATTTTGTATCTATTAAAGAAAGGAATCCATGGTTCAAATATAAAAAGTTTAATTTTAATACGTATGACACTAAACTATTAAACAGATTATTAATTAGACGTACATATGGAAGAGACTATCTTAGCAAATTTAAAGCAAATATTTCTGATCAGTGTAATAGAAACTGCTGAACATCTTGTTTTCCATTGCACCAAGTTTGATGGAGTAAGAAACAAATATAACATTTTCAATAAATTTAATACATTAAGCGAAATATTTTATATGAAGAATGTGGATAATTACAATGATTTATTATTCTTTTTACATGAGACAAAGTTAGACAAAGTTCTATAGTTATTAATTTATGCTGAAATATAGACAAGAAAATTGTTAAAAGAAATATAAGTAAGAAGATTTATAAATGATGTTTTATTGCTTTGCTTGTAAGCATTTTGCTTTGTTTGAATTTGATTTAATTTTTTGTACTATGTGTTACTTTTATTTTGCTGCATATGTTAAATATGTATTAAACTTTAAACTGATAACTAAATGGTTAAAAAAAAAAAATGTATAATTAAAAAGTTATATATTGTTAAAAAAAAAAAAATATGGAAAAGAATGAAAAATTTACACTTAAAAAAATATATATAATTATTATACATTAAAGTAAAAGTGTATACTAAGATAAAAAATTTAAAAAAAAATGGAAAAAAAGAAGAACAATTTACAGTTTAAAAAATATATAAGTGTTATGTATTAAGTATTAAAATAAAAAAAAATTAAAAATAAAAAATAATAATAATAATAAATAAAAAAAAATATATATATACATATATATAATTAATATATATTCGTCTTAGGTTTGACATACAAGGTTATTTTATGTAAAGTATGTATCTGAGAATTTTGTGTGTTCTTTTATTGAAATATTTTCATTTTATGTATATGCGGCTCACTTTAGAGACCATTAGACAACTATCTTAGGATGATATGATATGCTTGCCATGCAACTTTTAAAAATCATGTCAGTTTTCTACATTTTAAATATTTGGAGCTCATGTGAAGAAGTTTAAGACGCATTATATAAACTGTCAACTTTTGCCCAAGACTGGATTTACAAAAGGAAAAATATTAAAGGAAACTTTGTGCGACGGGTATTTACATTGCGGCATGTGTTAGCTGCTTAAGCACACTAAATATTGCAAGTATGGTACCCTTTTACATTTGTTAACCTGGCGATTTAAGAGGCAATTTAAAAGTCCTCTTGCCATTTATTGGAATTGGACCATTCAATTCCCAAAACTGAAAAAAAAATCTTGATCACTTGTCAACTTATTGACAATTTGTCAAGTGCACAGATTCGGGCCGTTAACCATTTATTATTATTTGTGTATGTACATACATATGTATGTCAAGCTGATATGAAAACACATACCTATAAACCCACGGCCGAAGTTAAATAACGCAGCGAATGCTATGTGTATATACGTATGTGTCGCATCATGTCTCACTCAAAAGTAATTTGCTCGCACAGTTGACACCGAACAATCATACGCACGAATTTTTTGGTAAAAATATTACTTTTGTTTAAACAATTTGGCTGATATAAGAAAGGAATCAAGTTTTTTTTTTTGATGCAGAACGAAGGCAAATATTTCAAAGTTTTACGGATTTTTTACTACATTTTGGCAATTTGCCACGCCCCTATAATATATACCTTCAAATTATATTAACTGTACCATCTCACGTAGCTAAGCTTTCAAATGCAAAAAACCGTTTTAAAATCGGAGCATTCTGTTTGAAGTTATGTGCATATATGGCATTTAGCGACTTTATTTTATAAGTTTTATTGTTATTATTATTATTATTATAGATAGATGAACATTAGCGCACCTAGCACAGATCCCTTAGGGACGCCTGTGTTCACACATAGATATTCGGATACAGCGTTATTTATTTTAGTCCTTTGAGTTCTTCCATCTAAATAGGTTTTAAAGCTGTTGCTCTCTTTATCTTTTATATACCGTACTTTTCAAGTTTTTGGATAAGAATATCTCGGTCTATAGTTTCAAATGCACGCTTAAAGTCTAGAAAAATAGCCATGATTTTTATACCCAGATGAGCGTAACGGTTGGTTGTACAAGTATAAAGGAATCGAGATAGATATAGATTCCCATATATCAAAATCATCAGTATCGAAAAACAATTCGATTGAGCCATTTCCGTCCGTCCGTCCGTCCGTTAACACGATAACTTGAGTAAGTTTTGAGGTATCTTGATGAAATTTGGTATGTAGGTATATCAACATTCAAGTTGATATTTAAAAAATCTTTTATTTTGATTTTAAGTATAAAAATTTGTTTTTGTTTATTTTTGAGTTTAGATATTTTCCAACTAATTAGAATTTTCTTTTTTTGAAGTTATTCAAAATTTTAAGTTAACACGAAAACTCAATTAAAATTATTTTAAAAATTAAAGTAAAGAGTACAAAGTAGTTAACACTATATTTACTCCCCCTCCAAGAAAATTTGAAACAAACAAATTATTAATTAATATTAAATGTAACCTTTTTTTGTTTTTTGTTGCTTAATGTATTTGTATTTAAATTAGTGTTAATAAGTATGTTTGCTGGTTTAAGTAAATCAATTGAAATATTTTTAATAGTATTATTGTATTGAATTGTAAATGTTTTATGTTTCTTAGATATAACTTTAAAAGGTCCTTCATAAGGTGATTCTAAATTAGATTTATGAAGAACTTTAACAAAAACATGCTCACAATTTTCTAATTGTTTAGGAACGAAAACATTTTCTTTGTTATGATGAAAAACTTTAGAACGAACAAGTGAAAAATATTCTCTTATTTTATGAAGAGCGTCATTAGAAAAATCATGTTCTTTATTACTATTCACCAGGTATTCTAAGTGTTTGGCCAATAACAAGTTCAGCAGATGAACATTTTAAATCTTCTTTAATAGAAGTTCGTAAACCAAGTAGAATGAATGGTAAAATGTCAGACCAATGAACCGAGTCGTTTGATGCTATAATTGCTGCTTTAAAGTTCGATGAAATCCCTCTATCATGCCATTTGCTTGGGGATGGTAAGGAGATGTATGAATTTTATGAGAACCTAAAAGTTTAGTTAATTCTGTAAAAAATTTTGAGGTGAATTGTGAATCTTGATCTACTGTAATATTTAATGGTATACCAAATCGTGGTATATAATTTTGAATAAAAGTTTTTACTATAGTATTTGTTGAAATATCTTTAAGCGGATAAGCTTCAGGCCAACGTGAAAATCTGTCAATAATTGTTAAAATATAACAATTTCCATTTGAAACTGGAAGAGGTCCAACAATATCCATATGAATATGTTCAAAACGGCCTGATGGTATTTGAATTTTTTGGATAGGAGATTTAGTATGTCTTGAAATTTTGGATTTTTGAGAATTGATGCAAGATGAAGTCCAATCGTTAATCTCTTTACGCATGTTAGGCCAATAATATTTAGTTTGAATTAATTTTCTAGTTGTTCTTATACTTGGATGAGATAATGAGTGAATTTTGTCAAATATAATTCTTCTCATAGAATGTGGAACATAAGGTCGAAAAGGTTGTAGAGAAACATCACACCATATATTTAAATTAATAACTGGAATATGAATTTCCTTTAAATTATTTTTAGAATTTGGATCAGAAATGGTTTTTTGTAAAAATGTATCAGTTTGCTGTTCTTTATATAAAGTTTCTAAATTTATATCTTGAGTTGGAATTGCATTTATTTCTGGAATACGGGAAAGTGTGTCGGCAACTATGTTGTCTTTTCCACGTATATAATGAATATCATTTGTAAATTGAGCAATATATTCAAGATGACGTAGTTGACGAGGATATCTATCTACTTTAGAATTTAGAACATGAATTAAAGGTTTATGATCAGTATAAATTGTAAAAATTCTACCTTCAAGAAAATGTTTAAAATGTTTAATTGAATTATAAATTGCCAAAAGTTCACGATCAAATGTTGAATATTTAGTTTCTGTTGTAGTTAATTTTCTTGAAAAATAAGCTAAAGGTTCTAGTATATTATTGCTAGTTCGTTGAAGAACTGCTCCAATAGCAACATTTGATGCATCTACTGCTAATGATAAAGTACCATTTTTGTCGAAATGTGTAAGTAAGGTATTTTTAGCAAAAAGTTTTTTAACATTTTCGAAAGCTGTTGTGGTTTCATTTGTCCAATTTAATTGTTTGAGTTTGTTTTTAATTGCATGTGTTAACATTTCATGCAGAGGACTAAGTTCTGTTGCTAACATTTTAATATATCTGTGATAGTAATTTATCATACCTAAAAATTTTTGTAATTTATTTATAGAAATTGGTTTTTCAAAATTTGTTATAATTTCAATTCTATCTAAAGATGGTTTAATACCTTCGCCTGAAATTTCGTAACTTAAAAAATTTAATTTATTTACACCGAGAGTACATTTTGAAGGTTTGATATTTAAATTATATTTTTCAAGTCTGTTGAAAATTGATTTTAAATGATTTATATGTTGATCTTCATTATCACTGCCAATAAGAATGTCATCAATGTACATATGTAAATACAAAATCGAAATCAGAAAATACTTCGTTAATAAAGCGTTGGAAAGTTTGAGCACTATTTCGTAAACCGAAAGGCATTCTTACGAATTCAAACATTCCAAAAGGGGTAGTTATTGCAGTTTTATGAATGTCTTCTTCTGCCATTGGAATTTGGTGGTAAGCACGCACAAGATCAATTTTGGAAAAAAATTGTTTGTTTTTTAAATCAATTGTTAAATCGTGAATATGTGGTAAAGGATACCGATCTGGTGTAGTAATAAAATTAAGTCTTCGATAGTCTCCGCAAGGTCTCCAATCATTTGGTTCTTTTTTAGGAACGAGATGAAGTGGAGATGCAATAGGAGAATTTGAGGGTCTGCATATACCAGTTTTAACTAAAAATTCAAATTCAGCTTTAGCAATTTTAAGTTTGATTGGATCAAGACGTCTGGGTTTCGAAAATGGTAAAATACCTTTTGTTTCTATCCTGTGAACTGTATGGTGTTTAACTTTTTTAGTATAATCTGGCTCACAGGTAATAGATGGAAATTCATTAAGTAATTTTGAAAACTTATTTTCGACAATAGGAATTTTGAGTGAGAAAATATCAGAAAATCCAGAAGATCCAGTAACTTTAATTTTTGTAGTAGAATCCATTATTTCTTTATTTTTAATATTGACAATAATTCCGAATTTTTCTAAAAAGTTTGTTCCTAAAATTTGTGTATCAATATTCGCAATAATGAATGGAAATTCAAAATCTCTTCTTAAACCTAAATCAATTTTAAGTAGTTTTGTACCGAAAGTTTCAATTGAAGAACCGTTTGCTGCAGTCAAAGTAAGATCCGAATTTCTTTTATAAATTTTAAATTTAGAAAAGGGAATAACTGATACAACTGCACCGGTATCAATAAGAAAATTAAGTTTATTGAAT
The DNA here is from genome assembly GCF_040869045.1 of Eurosta solidaginis. Lineage (NCBI taxonomy): Eukaryota > Metazoa > Arthropoda > Insecta > Diptera > Tephritidae > Eurosta > Eurosta solidaginis. The sequence goes on along the minus strand of NW_027137255.1, from coordinate 39,380 downwards.
TTATCAAATATGAATAGGCGACGAGTAGGTTTAATAATAGTTCCATTATCCGTCACCGTCATAATGGATCGTTTCAGTTTAAATTTTGTTCGTAATTTGAATTATGATTTTGATTAAAATTGCATGGGGGTATACATTTGAGAGCGTTATTCTTAAATTGTTTGTGATACCAACAAATAGTTGTTTGTGAATTAAAATTACGATTGTTTGAAAAATTTCTTGATCCTGAAAAATTTCGAGATTTAGATCTATTTCTATCTTTAGATCTTGAACGGATTTGTAATTGATTAATATCATTAGAAATTTAATTTAAATTTTGAAAAATAGCCGTGGTTAATTCAGTTAAAATTTTAACGCATTGTTCAAAAATATTATTATTTATACTTGAGACTACAGGAGATTTGGAAGAATGAGGTTTATTGATTAAATCAAAAAGTTTGTCAGCTAAAATAATAATTTCATCTCTGTTTTGATTATTATTGGAAGTCAAATGAATTTGTATTTCTTATGGTAATTTACGAATCCACAATTTAAAGAGTAATTCTTGGCTAACTATGGAGTCAGAACCTATAAGTGATTTCATAAATCTGAATAATTCAGATGGTGAACGATCACCAAGTTCAGTTTTTGAAAATAATTGTTCTATTCGTTTTTCTTCGTTAAGATAAAATCTTTCACATAGAATTTTTTTGATTGTATCATATTTATTAAAAAGAGGAGGAGGGTTAATAACATCTAAAATTTTAGATATAGTATCTCGTTGAAGAGTAATTAGAACATTTTGAAATTTTAAATTATCATCAGTGATATTATTAATTTCAAATTGTCCTTCAACAAGTAAAAACCAGGCATCAGGAGAATCTTGCCAAAATTGTGGTAATTTAATAGATTTAGTAGAAGGAAAATTTGTAAAGTTATCTTGTCCTGAAGTATCTTGTGTTATATTAGAGATGTTGTTTTGTGTTGTATTAATGTTAGAATTTTGAGTTGTATTGTGAGTCATTGTGTTATTTGTATAATTGTTGTTTTGATTTTCCGAATTTTTAAACTTACGAGTTCGTATTGGTGAACGTAGAACCATATGAAAAAAAAAAAAAAATTAAATGAAAAATTTGAAAATTAGGAAATATTTAAGATTTTTTTGGAAAGGGAGTTAACAATTTAAATACAATATTTAATTTTATATAAAAAATAAATAAATTTAAATAACTTATATTAAAATTTTTGAGATATAAAAATAATCTTAAAATAAATTTGAAAGTTAAAAGGTTTAAAATTTTAATTTAAATTATAATTGAAAAATTTAAATTTAATATTAAAATAAAAATTATACTTACATAAAATTAAATTTAATAAAAAAATATTAAAATTAATAAGTAGTTGATTGATGATTGTTTAAAAATATCTTGAAATTAATATCTGGATTGTTTGATATCGTAATGCTTTTAAAATATGCAATGGCTTTGTTGTTTTCTTTGTAAATCTCTTAATTTTCATCGTGATGTCTTCATTTTAAATCTGTTCTTGTGTGTATTGCGTGCAAAATTGTTGTTGTGGCTTGGATAACTCAATCGTTGCTTTTAAGAGTATTAGGTTGTAAATGTTTTTATTTTGTTTACACACACGTTTTTAGAGTTTTTTATGTTTTTAATTTGATTTTCAACATTTATTCTATGTTTTAATGTTTCGTATATATAATTTACAGCGACTGTTAAATTAAATTTGCACAGAATGTTGTTGTATTGCTTCTTGTTCACAAATATATAGAGAACACAAATATAGTTAAATTATATGCACAAGAATTTCAATAGTGCTATTTATTAAATTTTTATATAGTTAATTCTTCAGCGCGTACTGCATTATGCTATTTTAATTATAACAAATATGGAGGGATAGTTATGTACATTAATGATCCCAGTTTTCTTTAATTACATCACGTTACTATATATTGCGAAATCACATAAAAGCAAAATAAATTCGTCTATGATCCAAGTTGATTTTAGTTTTAAAGTTCGGTTTAAAGTTCGTTTTAAAGTTGTAGGATCATTGGTAGGATCGCCAATATATCAACATTCAAGTTGATATTTAAAAAATCTTTTCTTTTGATTTTAAGTATAAATTTTTGTTTATTTTTGAGTTTAGATATTTTCCAACTAATTAGAATTTTCTTTTTTTGAAGTTATTCAAAATTTTAAGTTAACACGAAAACTCAATTAAAATTATTTTAAAAATTAAAGTAAAGAGTACAAAGTAGTTAACACTATAGTAGGTTCCTGGGCACTCATCTCAGATCGCTATTTAAAATGAACGATATCGGACTATAACCACGCCCACTTTTTCGATATCGGAAATTTCGAAAAATCGATAAAGTGCGATAATTCATTACCAAATACGGATAAAGCGATGAAAAGGTGAGTTGAACTTATGACGCAGAATAGAAAACTAGCAAAATTTTGGACAATGGGCGTGGCGCCGCCCACTTTTAAAAGAAGGTAATTGAGAAGTTTTGCAAGCTGTAATTTGGCAGTCGTTGAAGATATCATGATGAAATTTGGCAGGAACGTTACTCTTATTACTATATGTATGCTTAATAAAAATTAGCAAAATCGGAGAACGACCACGTCCACTTTTAAAAAAAAATTTTTAAGTCAAATTTTAAAACAAAAGTTAATATCTTTACAGTATATAAGTAAATTATTTCAATATTCAACTCCAGTAATGTTATGGTACAACAAAATACAAAAATAAAAGAAGTTTTCAAAATGGGCGTGGCTCCGACCTTTTTCATTTAATTTGTCTAGGATATATTTAATGCCATATGTCGAACTAAACATTACCAATCCTTGTGAAATTTGGTAGTGGCTTAGATTCTAGGACGATAACTGTTTTCTGTGAAAAAGGGCGAAATCGGTTGAAGCCACGCCCAGTTTTTATACACAGTCGACCGTCTGTCCTTCCGCTCGGCCGTTAACACGATAACTTGAGCAAAAATCGATATATCTTTACCAAAGTCAGTTCACGTACTTATCTGAAATCACTTTATTTTGGTGTAAAAAATGGCCGAAATCCAACTATGACCACGCCCACTTTTTCGATATCGAAAATTACTAAAAATGAAAAAAATGCCGTAATAATATACCAAATACGAAAAAAGGGATGAAACATGGTAATTGGATTGGTCTATTGACGCAAAATATAACTTTAGAAAAAAACTTGGTAAAATGGGTATGACACCTACCATATTAAGTAGAAGAAAATCAAAAAGTTTTGCAGGGCGAAATCAAAAGCCCTTGGAATCTTGGAAGGATAACTGTTCGTGGTATTACATATATAAATAAATTAGCGGTACCCGACAGATGATGTTCTGGGTCACTCTGGTCCACATTTTGGTCGATATCGAAAACGTCTTCACATATACAACTACCACCACTCCCTTTTAAAACCCTCATTAATACCTTTAATTTGATACCCATATCGTACAAACACAAATGAAAAAACTGCAGATACAACAAAACAAGGCAATGCCATTAATTTTAAAATGTTCGCTTAGAACACCAAAAACTACAATGCTAAATACATATGTTAAATTGGCTCAGTGTAAAACAGTCGATATATTATTTTACATTGAAATTTATACATCATATGAAATTAGGAATAACACCGAATTATCTGAACGGGAGAAATAATTTTAATCATGAAATGCATTACTATGGAACTAGAAGCAGCGGAAATTTAAGACTGCCTAGATGTTACGTGGCTGACTGTTTGGGTGGTGAGGAGCGGCGGCAAGCAGGTATGCTTGCGGGCCCAGGCTAGCTCGTCGTCTTGGGCGGGGTATTGCACCACCGACCTCACCCGCAGCCACATGAACAAAAGGAGGGTTCATACCTGCATGTGTATAGAAAGGAGAGAAAAAGCTGAAAAAGATAGAAATAAACGTGAGGGGCAGAGTTAAGAGGGGAAAAAGATGGAGGCCTGTCCTGTCAGGTGGAGTCTACCCTCCCTCTGCAGTGCAACTTGCACCGCACCGTGGGCACTGTGCTGACTCCTATCTACTTACAGTGCCCCCAAACCTGACACTAGTCTGTCCGTCTGTCACTTGGTCATTTTTCTCTACCACTCACCTTCACCTTACCTTGCCACGCACAAGCGCAGCACCAACACCAAAATTCGACTTAGTCCTGCATTATTAAAGATATTAAAATTTCATCCAAACATAATTCTTACGATTTATTTACAAACTTTTTGGTTTCCAAATTACCAACTAATACCCTACTACTAGTTCAATAATTTCAACAAAACTTTAAAATCAAAATTTACTACAAAATAATTTTCCAAGGGTTTCAAAAGTTTACTCAAAGTAACAATAGAAAAATTGCTCAAACTTAATGCTAAACTTTAGATTAGATTATATAGATTTACTTTTAGGGCCACCCTAATGCGATATTATTAATAAGAGCTAATTCTAAATTCTATAGATACAAATTCAAATAAAATAAAATAAGAGGGTGAATAAAAAAATTCAAGTACCCTAATCCCTGACCTACCGCAACCGCTCAAATAAACATAAGATCAATTATGTACACAGCAAAAGTAGGTCATCAAGGAAAAGAATTCATGTGTATATGCAAACGAATGGTATGTATGTAAGTACGTTTGTGACGTTTTCCATGCATGCACATATGTTCGTTGCACTCTGTTTTTTTTTTTATTTTCTGCTTTGCTAATTCCTGTTCTATTTTTGCAAGAGCAGGAATCTGTGCTAACACATGTACATACAACTAAACAGGCGTATTCTGATAAATGTTTTTATATTTCACTCAAAATACTCACCAAGTTACTCTCCTTATCCAACGGCGCCGCTGCAGTTGAGTAGCTGAAACAAAAAAACTCAAACATACATACGTACATATGACCACGCCCAACCACTGATCAAGATCGATCGCATACGGTCTTGGATGTGAGCGTATTAATAGTGATAAAGTTATAGCCGTGCTGACAATATATATAAAAAAAAAAAAAAACGTGAGTGAAAGAAAAGAAAAATTCGAAAGAAAACAAAAAAATTATAAAAAAAAATTCAACAATTTTTCAGGTGTTTAAAAGCACGCTCCTGAGGCTAAATGTGCAGAAGTCAGGGGTAAGTTTGTCGGAAGCGTTCCGGCAAAGAAGTATGTATGTGCGAGCTGGGCAAACCAAATTAGTAAAATGAGTAAGTTCAAAATTACATAATTTCGACTTAGTCCAAAAAAAAAAACATGTGCGGACGTGGAACTGTGGGCAGAGCGCACCGATAAAGATCGGCGTACTCAGAACATAGTAATTAACCAAAAAAAGGAGTGTAAAGAATCAAAAAAAAATAAATGAGTCTAAATAAATGTCAGAAGAAAAGGAAAAGTGTGAGTGAAAAATTACTCAACAAAAATTTAAAAAGTGAAGTTAAATTACTTAACGAAAACTTTACTTCGAAAAATTTTCAATTTAGAAACTAACAAAAGTAGAGCTCGAAGCCTTTCGCTTTCTTCACACCTTTTTTTTTCCGCACCAAATTCTATATCCCAAAAGGATCATACATATGGATAGAAATATACATATGTAAAAAGGTATGCGTTAAATACAAACGTGTTACTTGTTACAAGGACAGAAAAGAAATTTTGAAGTTAAATGTTGGTGATTATTTCTGCTGCTGCCGTGGTGTTGTGTTTTGTTGTGAAATGGTGTTGTTGTTGGCCTCTGGAGGCTGACCGAGCTGATGCAAATTTATTATGTTGAGAAGGAATGAAGATGGAGTTGTTGTGGTTGTAGTTGTTGTGGTGATATATCGCCGATACCGCTTTTATGCTTCTTTATATGTTAGCTTCTTATCCGTGTGATGCTGATAAAAATTACTTTGTTGGGCTGGTTGGTGGATGGAGATAGTGTTGTTATAGTTGTTGTTGTGGTGGCAATGTATTGCCGGTATCAAAATATGTGGTTGTTGTTGGCGTTGCGCCGCCAATAAATACCTGTGTTGTGCTAGGTGTTGTGCCGTCGGTGAAAAACCTCTGTGTAGTTTTTGTATGCGTGATGTGCCGTCGGAAAAACGTTGCTGTCAAAATTTTTTGTGGTTGTTGCTGATGTTTTCTGTGACACGTTTCTTTTGTTGCAATACCAATTAAGTGTCGCCGCAGGTGGGAATTGTAATTGCCAATAGAAAAAAGGGGTTTTACTTGTAACTGGCGTTGCGCCGTCGATGAACAAATATATGTTTGTTGTTGGGTGCGATGTCGCTAATTTGGCTTTTAGGCCGCTAACCGAAATTTTCAATTCTCCGCCGCGTGTGTTCTTTCCAAAAGTGCCCTGGTAGTATACAAAAAAAAACATTATTCTTCAAGAATTCCTAATGTGGAAAAACTGGTGAAGCTGAAACTTATTATTATTTTTTTTTTTTGTCTGCATTATTAATATACGCACCGACACACATATGTCTGTATGTAGGCGTGCATACATGCATGCAAGTTTTCTCTTGGCTTGCTTGGAAAATTGGCTATATGGAAGCCAACTTCCCAGTGGGCATGCCAAGCTGAAAAAGAAAACTCATCCAAAGCCAACGAAAACCATTAGAATCACCTGGTTTTTAGCTGTCGCGACACACGTTGTGGTTTAGCTCATTTCTGCTGTCACAGTCAAGATCGGGAGCTAGGTGGCAAAGTTAGCGTTCGCGATACTCTTTTCGCCGCGCACTACACAAAAAAACTTTAACTGTCCAAACTATTTAGCAAACAGTCTTTACTGCGATTTGAGGCGCGCACTAAGAACTGGGTGTATTTAAAGATTTTTAAGGCTTTAACACTGCACTTACACTCACTGGCACTGATGAAATAATACTTTGGCCCGTTGGCTCATTTTGCCCCTTCTTATAGCTACCGCCGTGGTGAGGAACGTTACCCAGAAACGGAGAATTTTTACCATTACATGCCAAACTTTCTTTTCGGCTTTCCCGTATTTTCCATCTATACAATCATGCACTCATACATTCATACGCTTACTGCTCCACACAACGAACACCTACACAGATAAATTTGATTCGTGCCTTGGCCGCTTACACTGATGCATTCATACGTTCATAGCCCTTCACAAATACACATCCACCTACATAATACCGAACAGAACAAACACATAGTTACATATCATTCGTCAAGGCTGCTAGGTTGTTAGCAACATGGTGAAATTTTTCTTATTATAAAAACATGATGCCAAGCGCAACATCTTATTTCCGTTGCAACATTGTGTTCACTACAGGTACAATGTTGTCAATGTTAATGTTATCATGTTAATATTATTTTAATGGCAACATTGCGGCTAAGGCACGGACCTGGACACAAAACACATAAACACATAGACGCATATACACTCTGCCACTCATTCAAGCCAGTATGGAGACAGGCTGTCGTTACAGGCTCGCAACCGCCGATGGTGTCTGCACTATGGAGCGTGTGCCTAAAGAATCCAAACGCAGCCTGCTAAGTATTATTTCCTGCGTCCAACGTGTGGCCTCGACCCACGACTCAATGCCGGGCCAATTTTTTTTTTTTCACGCCTTTAGACTTTTGTTCTGTTTAACTACGAACTAAATCACTGGGCTAATGCTACTACTTAAACATTATCACAGATACTACTATACATATATAATAGTAAATAAGATATCACAGATAAAATAAATAAAAAAATAAATAAAAATAAATAAAATAAAATAAAATAAAATATCACAGTTAGCAGAACAACAAAAAAAAAAATATATAAAATAAAATATCACAGATGGCAAAAAAAATATATAAAAAAAATCACAGATCAAATAGTCAAGTAGGTAAAATAAATAAATAAATAAAATAAAAAAATTAAATAAATGCAAAAATAATCAAATAAAGCAAAAGGTCAAAAAAAAATAAAAATAAAAATAATTTAATAATATAATCACATACGTCAATAAACTAATAAATACAATACGTCGACAAATAAATAAATAACATAGAACAAGAGTACTAACACTACAAAAAAAATATTAAGCTATTTTGCAAAAATGTCTTTAGCGTGGTATACGCGGATTTTTTCCCACTACTATCGCCAAGCTCGTACATTGAATTACCTATAGAATTAAGTACGATACACTTTACTTGTTTCGGTGCTAATTTAGCGTTGTAATTATCAACTTGGGAGCTTTGTTTGAAGTTGCGGCGATATACCACTTGTCCAATCTGAAACTTTATATCCTTACTCCTGGTGTCGTAGACCTTTTAACATCTATCGCGGGCCAGCTTCAGCTCCTTCATAATTCTCTTTCTTATGAGCTGCATCTTATCACCAGGCGTATCTATCTCCACGTCACCATCCTTCAACGCCGCCAACTTTCGATATAGCTCATATGATGCAGCATGCTGTATCATAGGCATACCGAAAGTGGCATAGTATGGTGACATGTTGATGGCTGAGTGAGTAACGCTGCGTAGTGCAAATGCGGCATCGCTGACGCATTCGTCCCAGTTCTTTTGGTTGCCCTTTATGAAGGACCTTATTATCTGCAGCACAGATCGGTTGACTCTTTCCGCAGCGTTACCCTGAGGTAAATAAAATGCAGTTCTCACGTGTGTCGTGCCGTATTTCTCCAAAAACTCTTTGAATATTTCCAGACGAATTGTTTGCCGTTGTCCGAATGGAGATATTTGGGCACACCAAACACGTGAAAGACTTCTTTCTCTAGAAATTGTATAACCTCAGCTGAAGTGGCCCTTCTCATAGGTTTTAAGAACACAAACTTAGTAAAGTGATCTAGACAAACAAAGACATACACGTTACCATCACTAGAACGAGGATAAGGACCCATAAAATCAATGAATAAACGTTGGAAAGGTCGCTCTGTGAGCTTTTGCTTTCCCATCATGGGTTGTTTAAACACGTTTTGAGTTTTGTTAGTTTTGCAGGTTTCGCAGTCTTTTACATGTGCGCATACGTCGGTGACCATTCCTGGCCAATAATATTTTTGACGTAGTCGTGACAGTGTCTTGTGGATGCCACCATGACCAGCGGACGGTGAGCTATGAGACGACTCTACCAGCCCCGGTCGCAGTTCCGACGGAACCCAGAGCTTCCAAGTCTGGTCCGCTAGAAGATCGTCCCCCCTGTCGAATTGCTTCCGTTTATAAACGTAACCGTCCGATATGCATAAGTCTGGCAACTTATCTTTGTTCTCGGTCACCGTCTTTTTTAACTCCGTATACTCCTCCGACTCGAAGCATGGTGACTCGAGACACACGTCTATGGCTCTGTCGTTCGTCAGTATTTCGTCCATGTGCATTGGTGAAAGTGTGTCGGGAACCACGTTTTGCGCACCTTTTCGATGTTGGATATCGAAATCATAACCCTGGAGTTTCAAACTCCACCTTGCCAACCTCCCAGAAAGATCTTTCTGATTCATGAGCCATTTGAGGCTGGCATGATCAGTTATGATGGTGAAAGGGGTTCCTTCCACATAAGGTCGGAATCTTTTCACACTCACGATCGCGGCGTAGCATTCAAGTTTAGTAATGCTATAGTTTTTCTGCGCCTTATTAAGTTTTGCCGAAATGTAGGCAATCGGTCTTTCGTTCTGGTCATCGTCCAGTTGAAACAAAACCCCTCCCACTCCGTCCGTTGATGCATCACATTGAATATAGAAACGACGCTTAAAGTCAGGATGTGTGAGCACCGGTGCAGAAACCAAACTCTGCTTTAAAATTTCAAATGATTTTATTGCTTCTTCCGTCATTCCAAACTTTTTGATTTTGTCTTTCTTGAGGCAGTCGTGCAGCGGGGCTGCAATAGTCGCATAGTCCTCTATGAAACGTCGGTACCAGCCCCACATATCCAGGAGCCATCGTAGTTGCTTCGGGGTTTTCGGAACTGGAAAGTCCCTCACAGCCACCACTTTATTGGCGTCTGTCCTAATACAACCATCCCCGACTACGTATCCTAAATAGCGAACTTCTTTAAAACAAAACTTGCTCTTTTCGACATTAATTGTTAACTTAGCCTCGCGAAGACACCGAGCGACCTTTTCCAATAAACACATATGGGACTCGAAATCTACAGAACATACTAACAAATCGTCAAGATAAACAAAAACACATTCACGTAAAGCGGCCGGAATGACCTTGTCCATGAGACGACACATTCGTTGTGCTGCATTGCACAACCCGAAAGGCATGACGGTGAATTGGTAACGGGGTCGGCCAGGGACAGTGAAGGCAGTCTTCTCACGTGATTTTCTCTCGAGGGGAATCTGCCAGAAAGCGTTCTTGAGATCAATTGGAGAGATATATCTCGTGTTTTGTAGGCGGCTCAAAATTCCATCAATATGTGGTAAGGGGTATGAATCCTTAATTGTTCGTTCGTTGACTTTGCGAGCGTCAAGGCACAAGCGGTTTTTCGTCCCTTTTATTACCAGCGATACCGGCGAATTCCAGCTGCTGTTGGACTCCTCGATGACTCCCATGTCCAACATTAGATCTAACTCTGCGTATATGAGTTTTTGAATAGCTGGTGAAATCGGGTAATGGCGCTGCTTTACTGGCAGATTCTCGTCAACCACCTCGATGACGTGTTCCTCCTTATCTGTTTGGCCTAACCCTAATACCGCGAAGGACGGGAATTGGGCTTTTACACGCTCCAACCTATTATTTTGCTCCGGCGTTAAAACGTGCTGCACAGCATCGAAAGACAAGTCACCCTCGGCGGGCACGAGCTCCGCCACACTGGCAACACTTGGACATACATTCCCTTTCATACCTTTGCTCACCACACTCATACCAAATTCCTGCCAAAAATCTATGCCGAGATAAACCTGTTGCTGCAAGCTTGGTACTATCAAAAATTCCAAATCTTTTGTGGCATTATCCCAAACCACAGGTAATTTTATTACCCCCACCACAGCGGTTTCCTGCCCGTTCGCGGTCCGGATATTTTTACCCCTGATCGGCACAATCAAGGCCTCTTTACCGCACAGGAGTGCCGCTGAGCCTTTTCCTAAACAGCTGGCACTCGCCCCTGAGTCCAAGAGAGCTAAAACTTCCCTACCTCCTATCGCGGTTTTTGCAAAAAATCTATTGTCACCTTTTACAGTGACAATTGTCGCGACAATTTTGCTGCGCAACTTCTTAAAATATCTCCTTTTCTCCCTCATCTTATGAATCTTCTCAAAATTTCTCTTTTTCCTATTAGTACTTATGGTTTCACAAAATATCCTTCTTCTTGCTTCTTCATACTATATCTTTCTTTGGTGTAAACTCTTTCCCTCGCGTTTTTCCACCGTCCCTTGTGGTTTCCTAACCTCCTCTCTCTGTTCTATTTCTTCTTTCTTCAAAATTTTTATTTCAGGTCTGCCGGGTTGCCTAACTCCTGGCTGGAGTCCCCGGTCAACTCCGCCAGCCTCGGGTTTCCCTGTTTGGGCTTAAACACGCAAAAGGACGAATCACTTCCACACGCAAAACAGACCATATTGTGGAACGAGGACGAACATTTATTTGGTTTTTGTGCTTCTGCCGGGGTTTTCACAAAGTGATCCACCGGCATACCGCACGAAAAACACAACATCAAGTGGAAGGGTGATGCACAAAAGGAATTGACGGTACAGTTGGACACGGAAGGGCTAAGAGAAGGACGAACACTATTGGGATTGGCTGTGTTTTGGTGTTGGGGTAAGAATTGGGATTGGTGTTGGGGTTTCCTATCAAAGGCTTCGACTTTTGTTGCCTCTCCTAACCTTGACTGCTCAAAATCGACCTCGTTAACGACCCTAGTCCTACTCTTATTCTCATTAATAAGTTTTTCGGCTCTCTTGCATTCCGACTTGAGCTCCGCCAACGAGTCCATTTTTATGGCGAAGGTCAAGTTGGCCAGGTACGGTTTGAGGTTGCCCCTGATGATGCCAACCAACTCCCTCTCAGGGATCCTCTTCCGCAAACGGAATATCATATTGTGGACTTCGGCATAAAAGTCATCAAAAGCTTCCGCGGGCAGCTGTTTCCTTTCCATGATTTCACGGATGATTTCATAGTCGGACTCGGCGGATTTGAAGTGGCTTAGCATTTCGGCTTTCAGCCCGAAATAGCCGAAATCGGGTTCGTCTGCATGGTCCTCAAGGACCTGCCAATACCACTTCAAAGCACCGCCGGAAACCAGACTATGAAAGTCCGTGAAGAGCTGGAAGTAGGAAATATTATACCGCTCGCGCATCCTCTCCACCCGAAAGATGAAGCTTTCGACGCTTATACTTTTACTGGTCCCATCGAATTTGATGTGCCACTTTTCAAGGTCGAGCTTCTTCCACCTGGGAGGATCGCTGGCATCTCGCCCGGTACTGTAACTGACCGTTGGCTCATTGACGCGCTCTGCGTTTCCCCCCCCCCCCCCCCCTCTGGATCTGAGGCTCGGGCGTAGATGCCAAGGCGGACCGATGTACAGGCACTTGCGCAGACGTTTCTATGTCTGCTACGCGGCCACCAAGGTTATCGATGCTGGTCTTAATGCTCATCACCTCATTTGCCATTTGCGCCACCAAGTCGTTTTGTTGCGCCATCATCGCCATCATTCGGCTCAGCTGTTCGACATTATTTGCATCTTGGGCGGTGTGGCTTTCAGGAGCATTAAGGCTAATGCCGACATTCGTTGATGGTGCGTTCTGCGCCGGAACAGAGAACCTCAGCGGGCGATCAGGGCCAAAAGTTCCAAAAATCCGCGACGCGCTCCTATTAAAATAGTCCGTAGGGACAAAGTCAACGGGCCTCGGTATACCCGTGTCAATTTGGTTAAAAACTGAACCAACTATTTGGTTTTCTAGGGCTCGCGCACGGCTCCTAGTTAGACGCCTCTGGGAGTCGAGGATACCCAATCCCCCAACAACTCTATTTTCGACTTCCTTCTCCGACATCCACTGTCGGTATGTGAAAAAAAATTTGACCAAAAAAAAAATATAATATAAACTAATATAAAAAGAAACACAATATGAAAATATTACAATTAAATTTAGTATGAATGCTTATATATATATGTGTGTGTAAAAATTCCGGTAATGCGTATATGTGTATCTTAAGGATAAAGGAAATTCAAGTTTGAAACCAAAAAAAAATATTTTCCTAGTATATATACTAGAACAAATTCAAGTATCGAAAATAATTAAAACCAAAATTAATTTCAACCCCTAATTGCAGTAAAAATTGCCAGAAAAACAATAATAAAAGGAATATCTGACAATGTATGGATGTATAGGATAAATGTAGAAAATAAAATAATGCAACAAAAAACTAAAAGCAAAAACACTATAAATAATTGATAAACTCCAAATTTCTAAAATCAACGTGAGCACTTTTTGAAAATAATCTTAATGATTATGAAATAACCAACAACCAAAAAAAAATATAAATAAAATTAATAAAACTGAAAATTTAAAAGTATCGAACTTAATGGTTGAAAATAGGTTAACTGAACTTGAATATATATGTCTTGGTGTTTTTTCTTGGCCGTCATGCTGTCCGTGGAAGTGGGGCACATCACGATCATGGACTTATCCCTAAGAGTGGATGCCACACCTCCTCTCCCAACTATCGTGGCGACGACTGTAAACCTCACTTACCGGGAATGCTGGACTCCCGATAAGGTAGCCTGGACAGCTCGCCACGATCTCCTACCTAAGTCCGTCACTAGCTAAGTGTCATACCAGGTACCACTTAGTCAAATTGCAGGAACCCGAAGAAGGAACCCTGGTATGAGCACGTAGCTAATCCCTATCTAATTGTCATGATGACACTTGTCGGCCAGGCTAACCCAAACGACGTTGCCATCATGACGGTCCCTGTCCAGTCAAAAGACGGAAATAAGGATTGGGTTTGAAAGGAACATGGGATAAAAAACAAAATCAAGGAAATCTGGAATAAAAGTGGGAAGATTAAAGAATAGTGACAAATAGAGTTACTTGAAAAAAATGTGGGAAATAAAAAGATTATCGGGCTATTAATGTTGGTAATACCAAAGCTAAAACCTGATAGAAACTTTTGGAAACTAAAAAAAAATATAAGCGGAACTTGAAGGATTAATCAGGATCGAGAAAAAAAACTGCAAAACAAAATACAAATTTAAAATTTATAAAAAGGGAAATGGAAGAGTGAAAAAGGTGATCGGGCTATTCCGTTGGGCGCCATTGTTACGTGGCTGACTGTTTGGGTGGTGAGGAGCGGCGGCAAGCAGGTATGCTTGCGGGCCCAGGCTAGCTCGTCGTCTTGGGCGGGGTATTGCACCACCGACCTCACCCGCAGCCACATGAACAAAAGGAGGGTTCATACCTGCATGTGTATAGAAAGGAGAGAAAAAGCTGAAAAAGATAGAAATAAACGTGAGGGGCAGAGTTAAGACGGGAAAAAGATGGAGGCCTGTCCTGTCAGGTGGAGTCTACCCTCCCTCTGCAGTGCAACTTGCACCGCACCTAGGGCACTGTGCTGACTCCTATCTACTTACAGTGCCCCCAAACTTGACACTAGTCTGTCCGTCTGTCACTTGGTCATTTTTCTCTACCACTCACCTTCACCTTACCTTGCCACGCACAAGCGCAGCACCAACACCAAAATTCGACTTAGTCCTGCATTATTAAAGATATTAAAATTTCAGCCAAACATAATTCTTACGATTTATTTACAAACTTTTTGGTTTCCAAATTACCAACTAATACCCTACTACTAGTTCAATAATTTCAACAAAACTTTAAAATCAAAATTTACTACAAAATAATTTTCCAAGGGTTTCAAAAGTTTACTCAAAGTAACAATAGAAATATTGCTCAAACTTAATGCTAAACTTTATTACTGGTGAACATAAAAAATTCATAAGAGTGCAAGAACCAGTAGATACATTCCAAATTCAATTCTATAAAAAAAATACCTACGACTAATAGACCAAGTGTCTGGCCTCAAACAAAAAAATTTAAACTTTTAGGGCCACCCTAATGCGATATTATTAATAGGAGCTAATTCTAAATTCTATAGATACAAATTCAAATAAAATAAAATAAGAGGGTGAATAAAAAAATTCAAGTACCCTAATCCCTGACCTACCGCAACCGCTCAAATAAACATAAGATCAATTATGTACACAGCAAAAGTAGGTCATCAAGGAAAAGGATTCATGTGTATATGTAAACAAATGGTATGTATGTAAGTACGTTTGTGACGTTTTCCATGCATGCACATATGTTCGTTGCACTCTGTTTTTTTTTTATTTTCTGCTTTGCTAATTCCTGTTCTATTTTTGCAAGAGCAGGAATCTGTGCTAACACATGTACATACAACTAAACAGGCGTATTCTGATAAATGTTTTTATATTTCACTCAAAACACTCACCAAGTTACTCTCCTTATCCAACGGCGCCGCTGCAGTTGAGTAGCTGAAACAAAAAAACTCAAACATACATACGTACATATGACCACGCCCAACCACTGATCAAGATCGATCGCATACGGTCTTGGATGTGAGCGTATTAATAGTGATAAAGTTATAGCCGTGCTGACAATATATATAAAAAAAAAAAAAACGTGAGTGAAAGAAAAGAAAAATTCGAAAGAAAACAAAAAAATTATAAAAAAAAATTCAACAATTTTTCAGGTGTTTAAAAGCACGCTCCTGAGGCTAAATGTGCGGAAGTCAGGGGTAAGTTTGTCGGAAGCGTTCCGGCAAAGAAGTATGTATGTGCGAGCTGGGCAAACCAAATTAGTAAAATGAGTAAGTTCAAAATTACATAATTTCGACTTAGTCCAAAAAAAAAACATGTGCGGACGTGGAACTGTGGGCAGAGCGCACCGATAAAGATCGGCGTACTCAGAACATAGTAATTAACCAAAAAAAGGAGTGTAAAGAATCAAAAAAAAATAAATGAGTCTAAATAAATGTCAGAAGAAAAGGAAAAGTGTGAGTGAAAAATTACTCAACAAAAATTTAAAAAGTGAAGTTAAATTACTTAACGAAAACTTTACTTCGAAAAATTTTCAATTTAGAAACTAACAAAAGTAGAGCTCGAAGCCTTTCGCTTTCTTCACACCTTTTTTTTTCCGCACCAAATTCTATATCCCAAAAGGAACATACATATGGATAGAAATATACATATGTAAAAAGGTATGCGTTAAATACAAACGTGTTACTTGTTACAAGGACAGAAAAGAAATTTTGAAGTTAAATGTTGGTGATTATTTCTGCTGCTGCCGTGGTGTTGTGTTTTGTTGTGAAATGGTGTTGTTGTTGGCCTCTGGAGGCTGACCGAGCTGATGCAAATTTATTATGTTGAGAAGGAATGAAGATGGAGTTGTTGTGGTTGTAGTTGTTGTGGTGATATATCGCCGATACCGCTTTTATGCTTCTTTATATGTTAGCTTCTTATCCGTGTGATGCTGATAAAAATTACTTTGTTGGGCTGGTTGGTGGATGGAAATAGTGTTGTTATAGTTGTTGTTGTGGTGGCAATGTATTGCCGGTATCAAAATATGTGGTTGTTGTTGGCGTTGCGCCGCCAATAAATACCTGTGTTGTGCTAGGTGTTGTGCCGTCGGTGAAAAACCTCTGTGTAGTTTTTGTATGCGTGATGTGCCGTCGGAAAAACGTTGCTGTCAAAATTTGTTGTGGTTGTTGCTGATGTTTTCTGTGACACGTTTCTTTTGTTGCAATACCAATTAAGTGTGGCCGCAGGTGGAAATTGTAATTGCCAATAGAAAAAAGGGGTTTTACTTGTAACTGGCGTTGCGCCGTCGATGAACAAATATATGTTTGTTGTTGGGTGCGATGTCGCTAATTAGGCTTTTAGGCCGCTAACCGAAATTTTCAATTCTCCGCCGCGTGTGTTCTTTCCAAAAGTGCCCTGGTAATATACAAAAAAAAAAACATTATTCTTCAAGAATTCCTAATGTGGAAAAACTGGTGAAGCTGAAACTTATTATTATTTTTTTTTTTGTCTGCATTATTAATATACGCACCGACACACATATGTCTGTATGTAGGCGTGCATACATGCATGCAAGTTTTCTCTTGGCTTGCTTGGAAAATTGGCTATATGGAAGCCAACCTCCCAGTGGGCATGCCAAGCTGAAAAAGAAAACTCATCCAAAGCCAACGAAAACCATTAGAATCACCTGGTTTTTAGCTGTCGCGACACACGTTGTGGTTTAGCTCATTTCTGCTGTCACAGTCAGGATCGGGAGCTAGGTGGCAAGGTTAGCGTTCGCGATACTCTTTTCGCCGCGCACTACACAAAAAAACTTTAACTGTCCAAACTATTTAGCAAACAGTCTTTACTGCGATTTGAGGCGCGCACTAAGAACTGGGTGTATTTAAAGATTTTTAAGGCTTTAACACTGCACTTACACTCACTGGCACTGATGAAATAATACTTTGGCCCGTTGGCTCATTTTGCCCCTTCTTATAGCTACCGCCGTGGTAAGGAACGTTACCCAGAAACGGAGAATTTTTACCATTACATGCCAAACTTTCTTTTCGGCTTTCCCGTATTTTCCATCTATACAATCATGCACTCATACATTCATACGCTTACTGCTCCACACAACGAACACCTACACAGATACATTTGGTTCGTGCCTTGGCCGCTTACACTGATGCATTCACACGTTCATAGCCTTTCACAAATACACATCCACCTACATAATACCGAACAGAACAAACACATAGTTACATATCATTCGTCAAGGCTGCTAGGTTGTTAGCAACATGGTGAAATTTTTCTTATTATAACAACATGATGCCAAGCGCAACATCTTATTTCCATTGCAACATTGTGTTCACTACAGGTACAATGTTGTCAATGTTAATGTTATCATGTTAATATTATTTTAATGGCAACATTGCGGCTAAGGCACGGACCTGGACACAAAACACATAAACACATAGACGCATATACACTCTGCCACTCATTCAAGCCAGTATGGAGACAGGCTGTCGTTACATAGAATAAGAACGGAGTTCGCGAAGAAGACTTTAGAATATATAGATTATAAAATGTACAATGAATTACCAAATGCGATAAAAGACTGTGAAAATATTAATAAGTTTAAAGCAAAATTATTTTTATACTGTAAGTCATTAAGCTTGTAATGTAAAAAATTTATTTATATATATATATATTGTTTTTTTTTTACCTTGAACTAGGTCTTAAAGACCGTAAATAAATAAATTATTATTATTATTATATAAACACATTCTAGGGGTACCCGCGTCCACGTTTTGGCCTATATCTCGAGACCCTAGTCACCCTCAGGTACGAAAAATACCCCGTATCAAAGTACTCATAAACAGCTTCCATTTGATACCCATACTGGACAAAACTATCCCAGGATTACCCTAGTCCACGTTTTGATCTCAAGACCCTAGCCAGAACCGGATAAAAAGTATCCTATGTCTGTCTCCTGGTTCTAAGCTACCCCTCCACTAATTTTCAGCCAAATCTGTTCATCCGTTCTTGTGTTATAAATAGTGTAACTAACACCACTTTCCTTTATATATATTCATCAAATTAGAAACTTCAAAAATAACAGCATATAAACCTTCCTCTTCAATAACTCTATCTAATAAAAAAAATTGCATCAAAATCCGTTGCGTAGTTTTCAAGGTTTGAGCATTCAAAAGGACATAGGGACAGAAAAAGCGGCTCTGTTTTTTACTACGTAGTGATAGTGATACATGCAAAAATACTAAAAAATAAAACCTTTGTTTAAGAATTTTAAGGAAATGTTCAATATTTTTAACGAAAGAGTATTTTTCGAGAGATGTATGCATTCTTACAGCCCTATTCTGTGCACTTGACAAATTCACCATCTTGCTTATTTGTTGAGTTTGACAATTTATCAAGTAATTGCTATTATATGTAAAAAATAAAAAGCTTTTTCGCTGAAAAATTGTCAATAAGTCAAACGCTCTTGATAATTTAATTTATACGGATAAATTTATATTAAAATTCTGTTATTGTGCGATCGAGAGAAAATTATATAAAGAACATTTATTACTTTTGCAATTATTGTGGGAATATCCTCATGGTGTTTTTGGGGGTAATTTCGGGATGGTGTTTGAGACTCCCTCGGGGTCCTCCCGAGGTCATTTAGGGATCGTTCTGGGATCTTTTTGGGGAATCTCTGGGGGTCATTTGGGGAACATTCCGGGATGGTTTTGGGGACTCCAATGGGTCCTGCCGGGGTCATTTGAGGGACATTCTGGTATGATTTTGGGGTACTCTCTAGGGGTCATTTTGAGGGTCATTGGGGGATGGTTTTGGGGACTCCCTCGGGGTAATTTGGGGGACATTTTGGGGTGGTTTTGGGGTGGTTTTGGGGACTCCATCGGGTCCTCCCGGTGTCTTTAGGGGAACATTCTAGGATGGTTTGGGGACTCCCTCGGGGTAATTGGAGGGCCATTCCGGGATGGTTTTGGGGACTCCCTCTGGGTCATTTGGGGGACATTCCGGGATGGTTTTGGGGACTACCTCAGGGTTATTTGGGGGACACTCTGGGATGGTTTTGGAGACTCTCTCGGGATCATTTGGGGGTAATTCCGGGATCTTTTGGGGACTATCTCGGAGACATTTGGGGGACATTCCGGGAGTTATGGGCACTCTATCCGGTCCTCTCGGGGTAATTTGGGGCACAATCCGGAACGGTTTTGGGGACTCCCTCCGGTAATGTGGGGGATAATCCGGGATGGAGGGATATAGTGGTCATCCCAACCATCCCCCAATGACCCCCAAAATACCCCGAGGGTGTTCCCAAAGTCGTCCCAGAATGTCCCCCAAATGACCACTGTAGGACCCGATGGAGTCCCCAAAATCATCCCAGAATGTCCCCCAAATGACCCCGAGAGGGTCCCCAAAAAATATCCCGGAATTACCCACAAATGACCCCGAGGGAGTCCCCAAAACCATCCCAAAAGGCCCCCCAAATGACCCCTGGAGGACCCGAGGGAGTCCCCAAAGACATCCCGGAATGACCCGAGGGAGTCCGCAACACCATCCCGGAAAGTCCCCCAAATAACCCCGACGGAGTCCCCAAAATCGTCCCAGAATGTCCCCCAAATGACCCCGGGAGGACCCGGGGGAGTCCCAACACCATCCCGGAATGTCCCCCAAATTACCCCGAGGGAGTCCCCAAAACCAACCCGGAATATCCCCCAAATTTCACCGAGGGAGTCCCCGAAACCACCCCATAATGTCCCCAAATGACCCCGGGAGGACCCTAGGGAGTCCCCAAAAAGATCCCGGAATTACCCCCAAATGACCCCGAGCGAGTTTCCAAAGCCATGCCAAAATGATGCTGAAAAAACCCCGCGGATTATTTTTTCCTATTCCCATTTCGGGGTTAGCACCATAAAATGAGACATATCGCTCCAATTGCTCATGCGTAGCACGTTCCACTTTTGATTTCCTTGAAAAAACCATGACTTTAAAATATTTGTTACAAAAAATAATGAACAATATTTAATTCGTACGTTTATTCAATTTCGCGATTGTTGCACTAAACAGCTGATTTTGGTTTACTTTATTTAGGTCACAACAGTATGGTGACAAGCACAGGCCGTAGAGCTTTTTAGAGTTGTCAAGTTATGCACAGAATAGAGTTATTTGTCAACTTGATAAAAATCTTGATCACTTGTCAACTTATTGACAATTTGTCAAGTGCACAGATTCGGGCCGTTAACCATTTATTATTATTTGTATATGTACATACATATGTATGTCAAGCTGATATGAAAACACATACATATAAACCCACGGCCGAAGTTAAATAACGCAGCGAATGCTATGTGTATATACGTATGTGTCGCATCATGTCTCACTCATTTGCACACAATTTGCTCGCACAGTTGACACCGAACAATCACACACACGAATTTTTTGGTAAAAATGTTACTTTTGTTTAAACAATTTGGCTGATATAAGAAAGGAATCAAGGATTTTTTTTTTTGATGCAGAACGAAGGCAAATATTTCAAAGTTTTACTGATTTTTTACTACATTTTGGCAATTTGCCACGCCCCTATAATATATACCTTCAAATTATATTAACTGTACCATCTCACGTAGCTAAGCTTTAAAATGCAAAAAAACCGTTTTAAAATCGGAGCATTCTGTTTGAAGTTATGTGCATACATGGCATTTAGCGACTTTATTTTATAAGTTTTATTGTTATTATTATTATTATTATAGATAGATGAACATTAGCGCACCTAGCACAGATCCCTTAGGGACGCCTGTGTTCACACATAGATATTCGGACACAGCTGTGAGTTCAAGTAAAAAACAGTATTTTCAGCAATCGCCTTAGCGACAGTAGGCTAAAATCTGGAATTTATTGAAATTTATTCAGATTTGTATAACATGTAAAATTTAGGCTGTCTTACACTTGTGTTCTTATCTACAAACGATATGCTTGCTCACAAAGACTTAATTGCTGTATTTATCAACGTGCAGTTAAATTATTAAATATATAAACTTCAATTATACAAATTCAATGTAATTTAACAAATAATTTAACCTGCAACTCTTAAGTATCCACGTTTCGAGAGAAAATTTATAAAAGGAAAGAAAACTAGTAGACTTTAGCAATAGTGATGAAACAGCGATGACAGCGGAAGGCAGCACAAAGAAGAAGATGAAGCCCTTTGGTGAAGATAAGCGACGGCGCTGCATTTCGTTTTGCGCAGCGGCGTAACATCCCTCCCTCCGTAAACTTCGTGCGCACAACGGACGGGGTTTACTTCCTTACATCAAGTTTCGCCAGCTTTACGTATGGCCTTGTAAATAATCCGTCGGCTGTTCGGACAACTGCGCTGCGCGCTGTTCCATACTTTCCACAATTGATATCAATAACAACTCCTTTCCTCCAGGTATTTCGCTTTGCGTTATCATCTACGATAATTACAACATCGTTTTTCTCTATTGGATCGGGAGGATTCTGAAATCATTTCGACCGTCGTGTAAGGCAAGGTGCATACTCACGTACCCATCGTTTCCAGAATTGATCAGCAAGTTGGCATGTGATTCGAAAATTGCGGCTCAAGGTACTACCGTCTGCAGTTTCTGTCTCATGTTCACGTATTCCGCTAGAGCTGCCTACGAGAAGGTGATTTGGTGTCAGCGCTTCCATTTCTGGTGAATCGAGGGGAACGTATATTAGAGGACGTGAGTTAAGAATATGCTCTACATCAGCCATAGCTGCACTTAGCACTTCTTCGCGTAAACCAGTAGTCGGTAAGATGTCCATTAGCACAGATTTCACAGAACGGATCATTCTCTCCCAACAGCCTCCCATATGGGGCGAGGCTGGAGGTATAAAATGCCACTTGATTTCAGAATAACGTTGCGTAAGCCCACCAGTTGAGAAGCGGTCAATTTCCTTCTGTAGTATGCGACTCGCTCCACGAAAATTTGTACCGTTGTCCGACCAAATGCATCGGGGTGTACCGCGGCGGGAAATGAACTGTTTCATAACCAGCAAAAATGAATCCGTAGAAAGAGAAGGAGCTATTTCCAAGTGCATGGATCGAACAGTAAGGCATGTGAATAGCACTCCCCATCGCTTTTCTCGACGTCGACCAACGATTATTTCAAAGGGACCAAAGTAGTCAATAGCAGTGTTTGTGAATGGCTGAGAAAATGTAGCAAGCCTTTCAAATGGCCAAACGGCCATTTCTGGTGGTTGCGGGAGCGCACGACGGTTACGACACGTTTGGCATTTCTTAGCGATTTCCCGGACCAGTGCTCTCAAGCCGGAACACTATAGCGCTGACGCATTTCGTTCACCACAATTTCGTTGTGATGATGATGAAATTTCCTGTGATAAAAATCTGCAATAAGGTAGGTTACTTGATGACGACGTGGTAGAATTATCGGGCGCCGAGTATCATAGTCCACAAATCTCATTTCGTCAATCCTGCCTTTCACTCTAAGCACTTCAAATTCATCTAAGTAGGGCGAATACGTGTACATTGCACTTTTACGAGATATTGGCTCACCGAGATGCAATTGCTTTATCTCTTGTCCATATACTTCTTTTTGGCAACTTCGTATGATAACATGCTCACTGCTCTTCATGTCGCTATCTTTTGTCAAAAATAGAACGTTAGCGGATCGCCTACCTTTCTGCCATAATATGCGTAGAAATTTCAAAACATACCCTTGAGCGCCTCGAAGTTTTTCCCACTTGCTAAATCTCATCGGATCGGGAATAATAACTGCTAATGAGGAAAGGGTGCGTTGCTTCACTTCCACGTGACAAATCATATCGTGCTCGTTGTCCTTAGTGACATTTAGGTCTGTTTTTGGCCACAGCTCCTCGGGCAAGCTCAGAAAGTCGGGTCCAATGAACAACCTGGTCGCGTTATTAAACTCGGGTTGAGTGGACCATTTTGTGGCTTCATCTGCGACGTTGTCTGTGGAAGGGACCCACCTCTATTCTTGAACGGAAGAGTCCTCGAGTATTTCACCGATGCGAACTGCTGCGAACTGGTGAAATTTTCTTGCATCTGACCTTATCCAATATAGTACATTTTTTGAATCCGACCAAAATACGCGCCGAACCAAATGTACCGAAAATTCGTGGGCCACCAATTTTGCTAATCGGAGACCTAATATGGCAGCCATTAATTCCAAACGTGGGATGGATATAGGCTTAAGCGGGGCAACGCGCGTTTTTGAGGCAACTAAACTACAGGAAACTTTATTGTTTTGTATGGCGCGCGAATAAACTGCAGCGGCGTAAGCATCCTTACTTGCATCTACAAAAATATGAAGCACAATTTTTTCTGCTGAACTTAACCCACTATAAGAGCGTGGAATGCGTATTTCCTCAATAGAATGCAAACATCGAATCCATCGCCACCACTTATCCAGTTCTTCTTGCCTAATAGGCTGGTCCCACGTTATACCAGAACGCCACATTTCTTGCATCAATATTTTTGCGTAGATGATGAAAAAACCTAAAAGACCCAATGGATCGAATATTGTCATTACGACCCTCAAGATTTGTCGTTTTGTTGGTATAACGCTCGTTTCGTAGACCTCCTTTGGGAATTTCACAAAATATCGCAGCACATCAGGCCCCGGCGACCACCACATCCCCAAAACCTTTTCATGACACTGATCGGGTTGTTCAATGTATTTATCAGCCTGCTCACATTTGCCAGTCAGAGCGATCAAAACATTTTTTGAGTTTGATACCCAGTTCCGCATCTCAAACCCACCTTCAGAGTGGATTGTCGTACAGCAGTAGCTAGCTCAATCATATCGCATTCTCGCTGGGTACTTTGTAGCCAGTCGTCTACGAACGTGTTTTCTAGAATTGCATTTACGGCTGCAGAATTCTCTTGTTGAAAACGAAGTGCGTTTTTATTTTTTATATAATTAGCAAGAGAGGGAGAGCACGTTGCACCAAATGTCATGACCTGCATAACGTACACTCCCGGTGACTTTGAGCAATCGCCACTGCGCCACAGAAACTGTTGCGCAGCTTGATCTTCCTTTCTGATACGAACTTGGTGAAACATTTCACGTATGACGCCTGACAATGCTATATATAGGCTGCTCGAGGAAACGTATCAGTATACCTACTAGGGATCTAAGCAAGTCAGGACCCTTCATAAGAGCCGTGTTAAGAGCAACGTTATTTACTGAAGCAGCTGCATCCCACACCAATCGTTTTTTGTTTTTATTAGGATTGGTAACTGTAAACATCGGGATATACCAGGCCTTACCCCCGAGGGAAATTTCACTTTCCTTCAATTTTCTTACGTACCCCTTTTGTTCATATTCGTGAATGGTGTTCATCATAAATTTATTTAAGTCGGGATCGCGAGTCATCTTAGCTTCAAGGCATTGTAAACGCCGGCGTGCCATTGGTAGTGAATCAGGTAACTCCACTTTATCATGCTTCCATAGAAGCCCGGTTTCCCATCGTTTTTCCAGAGGGAGATACTTTGTCGTAGCCGTCATTATGTGCAGCGAGCGCTCGTCTTCCTTTGAAACCAGAGAAGCAGATTCGCGGATACCGACAGACTCTAATGAATAGTGTGATTTTACAAGTTCTTCCAAACGCTTGTCACCATTGCAAACACAGAGGTGCAATATTCGCTGGTATGGCTTTTTATTTGGATTGCCACGTCCATAGACAGACCAGCCGAGTTTGCACCAAGCCGCAACGAGTTCATCATCTTCGCTTTGCCGAATTTCTTGTGGAATAACGAGCTTTAAATTATCCAAGCCGATAAGCAGGCGTGCTCGCTGCGAATTATATGTAGCAATTGGTAGATTTTTTAGATGACTTCGCGTCGAAATAGTATCGATGTCTAATGATTGTGCAGGAAGCTTCAGTGTAGTTATGGTACGTACATTCTTCATATAAAATTTCTTTGCCTGAGGCATCTGGGATGAAATGTGCAGAGACACAGATTGAGAGTTTATTTCATTTTGTTTAATATCACCTGTCCATTGCAAGCACAGTTCCTCCGATGGACCCGCAATACCTAACTCCGTGGCTAAGTCTTGCTGCATAAGTGTACAAGCCGAACCTTCATCAATAAAGGCCCACGTGTTGAGAAACTTACCATTTGCATGAAGAGTTACCCCAATATAGCGAAATATTGTCCGCTTATTTTCTCTGGTATGAAATAAAATGGGGTTCTGTACGGACTCAACATTACCTTCTTTAGCTGTAAGCGTAGCAGAGCGCTCATATGGTGGCGTGTGTAAAAGTGGATTATGTGCTCGCTGACAGCCATCCACACCACATTTCTGTTTAGAGCTGCAACGACGAATCAGATGTTTTTTGAAACAGCGTATGCACAAATTTGCATCTCTAACAAACTTCCAACGCATGTCTTTTTTCATTGCAAGAAATTCTTGACATTCCGTCAAGCAATGCACTTCAGATATCGTATGCTAATATCTGATCGCCAGTTCTTCATTAATTCCATACGTCTTTGGAACTCGCTCCCTTCTAGACTTAGGCTTATAAGCAATGCTCTGCTCTTCAATAAAGAATTAACAAGTTTCTATAATAACCTAGACAATTAAAATACTGATTCCTTCTAAGCAAATGTACTCTATCATTCCTTTATTTATCTATTTACTATTTATTAAATATATTATTTGTTGTAACCTTTTCTTAGCCATAGTCATTAGCTTTAAGTTTCAAGATTAGATTGTTCCTATTTTATGCCTTTTACCGACTAGCACTGTAAAATAATTTTTGTCAAATTGTTGTGCTGGGATGAATTGCCTAATAAAAACAAATACAATGCCTTTTAACACATTTTGGGCAACTATACTTCTCTCGCTCGCTGTCAGCAACGTCGTGTACCATTATTCTGGTATGTTGCTTTTTTCGGCCGCTCTTCTTCTCTTCGCTTGTGTTGGCTGGTATAGCTGTACAGCTCAGTGGCGTGACTTGACTCGCAAAAGTAGCTAAATTGAAAAGCCACTCATCAAAAACCGTTATGTCAACGCGAGGCCTTGTTATTCTATAACGACCCCAATCCAGTCTTAAATCATTGGGTAATTTCGTCAAAAGCTCGTTCAGGAGCATGGGATCATTTAAATAATATCCCAGCTCAATTGCCTGCATCGTCGCGCGATAATTTTGTACTGCCAGTGAAAAACTTATTAAGGTTTCCAGTTTTTCCATCTTCACGTTTGGCTGCTGCCTCAACTTACACCGAAGAGATTGATGGATGATATCGGGCCGACCATACTGCATTCGTAGGGTTTCAATCGCATACGACACCGTGCTAGGCATCATAAGCTTTCCCCGCACTGCTTCTAACGCGGCTTCTTTAAGGCACTTCTGCAAACGTATCAATTCTCTTGTTCGGTAAATCCGCATCTTTCAGTAGACTGGACATAATTTGTTATAAATATAGGCCAATCTTCTGGATTTCCTGAGAAAATAGGTAAATCTTTACTCATCACATGACGTGCAGCGATATTGGAGGTAGAAAGCGTAATGTCTGCCATCGAACTTTGTCTGTTCGGGAAATTATAAGATGTAAATGGCGCAGCGAAATTAAAGGTGCTGTTGCCTTGTAGATTGGGCGCGCAACCTGTAGTGTTAAACACATATGCGGGCTGCGCTTGCTGCATGCTAATAATAGGCGTAACCGTTGGTGCCGCAGTATGTGAAAACGTCGAAGTATTTGGTATGCTAGCTACACTGTGCATACTACCGGAGAAAATGCCATTAGAATGTGGTCCATTAGAATGCGGCGCCGCGAGGGAAAAAATCGAAGTGTTTGACACGCTAGTCCCATTGGCCAAACTACCAGAAAAAATATAAGTAGGATGTGGGGCTGCGAGTGAAAATACCGAAGTGGTTGGCACGCTAGCTGGGATTCGTATACTCCTAGAGAAAACGCTGGTACCATATGGCTCACCTTGGGAAAAGATATTATTATGTGCCACACTTTGACTAGCCGAAGCATAAGGAGCTATATATAAACTCGGATTGTGCTGGTGTACTCGTGTAGAAGTAGTATTAGTTGGTAATCCAAAACTAGCAAATCCAGTACTTAAACTAGTACCAGAAATATTAAAGTTACAAGCAATATTGGCACTAGGTGCTACTGTAGAATTTGCTGCAGTAGGGTACATAGTAGCCCGTGATGCGTTTTCATCCGCCTCGCTAATTGCGCTGATACTGCGCGTTACACGTGTACGCTTTTTCTGTCCAACTACACGGCGAATTCCAGAACGATTACGTGGAGGGGACATATCAGGGTTTAAAATGTTACCTTTTATATTAAGGGAAATCTGCTGTCCGGTTTCCTGGCGTGGAGTTGACGCTATAACAGGTGCATGCACTGCCGTCGAAGATTCAGCTGCTGGCGCGTGTGCCTCAGTTGCCGCAGGCTCACCGGAAAGTGGCAAGGTGCTTGTCGAGGCGTATGTGCCGGTTGCTGCCGCCGTGACGGTGGTACTACCCGAAACAGGTAATGGTGGTGCAACAGGAACAACAAAGGTATTTGAAAGCGCTAATGTCGCGCTAGAAGTTGCAGGTTGTTCACCTGCATCAGCCATTTACCAACATGAAAGTAGCGCGTAGCCCAATTTCAAATGAGGTTAGGTTCGATACTCTAGCAACGTGACTTTTGATAACTTCTCCCAAGTAATGGTTTCTTCGAACTTTCCTTAAAGGTGGAACCAAAGTATTTTAGAATTGTGAGTTCAAGTAAAAAACAGTATTTTCAGCAATCGCCTTAGCGACAGTAGGCTAAAATCTGGAATTTATTGAAATTTATTCAGTTTTGTATAACATGTAAAATTTAGGCTGTCTTACACTTGTGTTCTTATCTACAAACGATATGCTTGCTCACAAAGACTTAATTGCTGTATTTATCAACGTGCAGTTAAATTATTAAATGTATAAACTTCAATTATACAAATTCAATGTAATTTAACAAATAATTTAACCTGCAACTCTTAAGTATCCACGTTTCGAGAGAAAATTTATAAAAGGAAAGAAAACTAGTAGACTTTAGCAATAGTGATGAAACAGCGATGACAGCGGAAGGCAGCACAAAGAAGAAGATGAAACCCTTTGGTGAAGATAAGCGACGGCGCTGCATTTCGTTTTGCGCAGCGGCATAACAACAGCGTTATTTATTTTAGTCCTTTGAGTTCTTCCATCTAAATATGTTTTAAAGCTGTTGCTCTCTTTATCTTTTATATACCGTACTTTTCAAGTTTTTGGATAAGAATATCTCGGTCTATAGTTTCAAATGCACGCTTAAAGTCTAGAAAAGTAGCCATGATTTTTATACTCAGTTAAGCGTAACGGTTGGTTGTACAGGTGTAACGGAATCGAGATAGATATAGACTTCCATATATCAAAATCATCAGTATCGAAAAACAATTCGATTGTTCCGTCCGTCCGTTAACACGATAACTTGAGTAAATTTTGAGGTATCTTGATGAAATTTGGTACGTAGGTTCCTGGGCACTCATCTCAGATCGCTATTTAAAATGAACGATATCGGACTATAACCACGCCCACTTTTTCGATATCGAATATTTCGAAAAATCGAAAAAGTGCGATAATTCATTACCAAATACGGATAAAGCGATGAAAAGGTGAGTTGAACTTATGACGCAGAATAGAAAACTAGCAAAATTTTGGACAATGGGCGTGGCGCCGCCCACTTTTAAAAGGAGGTAATTGAGAAGTTTTGCAAGCTGTAATTTGGCAGTTGTTGAAGATATCATGATGAAATTTGGCAGGAACGTTACTCTTATTACTATATGTATGGTTAATAAAAATTAGCAAAATCGGAGAACGACCACGCCCACTTTAAAAAAAAAATTGTTTAAGTCAAATTTTAAAAGAAAAGTTAATATCTTTACAGTATATAAGTAAATTATTTCAACATTCAACTCCAGTAATATTATGATACAACAAAATACAAAAATAAAAGAAGTTTTCAAAATGGGCGTGGCCCGACCTTTTTCATTTAATTTGTCTAGGATACATTTAATGCCATATGTCGAACTAAACATTACCAATCCTTGTGAAATTTGGTAGAGGCTTAGATTCTATGACGATAACTGTTTTCTGTGAAAAAGGGCGAAATCGGTTAAAGCCACGCCCAGTTTTTATACAAAGTCGACCGTATGTTGTCCTTCGCTCGGCCGTTAACACGAAAAAATCGATATATCTTTACCAAAGTCAGTTCACGTACTTATCTGAAATCACTTTATATTGGTGTAAAAATGGCCGAAATCCAACTATGACCACGCCCACTTTTTCGATATCGAAAATTACTAAAAATGAAAAAAATGCCGTAATAATATACCAAATACGAAAAAAGGGATGAAACATGGTAATTGGATTGGTCTATTGACGCAAAATATAACTTTAGAAAAAAACTTGGTAAAATGGGTATGACACCTACCATATTAAGTAGAAGAAAATCAAAAAGTTTTGCAGGGCGAAATCAAAAGCCCTTGGAATCTTGGAAGGATAACTGTTCGAGGTATTACATATATAAATAAATTAGCGGTACCCGACAGATGATGTTCTGGGTCACTCTGGTCCACATTTTGGTCGATATCGAAAACGCCTTCACATATACAACTACCACCACTCCCTTTTAAAACTCTCATTAATACCTTTAATTTGATACCCATATCGTACAAACACAAATGAAAAAACTGCAGATACAACAAAACAAGGCAATGCGATTAATTTTAAAATGTTCCCTTAGAACACCAAAAACTACAATGCTAAATATGTTAAATTGGTTCAGTGTAAAACAGTCGATATATTATTTTACATTGAAATTTATACATCATATGAAATTAGGAATAACACGGAATTATCAGAACGGGGAAAACATTTTAATCATGAAATACATTACTATGGAACTAGAAGCAGCGGAAATTTAAGACTGCCTAGAATAAGAACGGAGTTCGCGAAGAAGACTTTAGAATATATAGGTTATAAAATATACAATGAATTACCAAATGCGATAAAAGACTGTGAAAATATTAATAAGTTTAAAGCAAAATTATTTTTATACTGTAAGTCATTAAGCTTGTAATGTAAAAAATTTATTTAGATATATATATATTGTTTTTTTTACATTGAACTAGGTCATAAAGACCGTAAATAAATAAATTATTATTATTATTATATAAACACATTCTAGGGGTACCCGCGTCCACGTTTTGGCCTATACCTCGAGACCCTAGTCACCCACAGGTACGAAAAATGCCCCGTATCAAAGTACTCATAAACAGCTTCCATTTGATACCCATACTGGACAAACATATCCCAGGATTACCCAAGTCCACGTTTTGATCTCAATACCCTAGCCAGAACGGGTATCCTATGTCTGTCTCCTGGTTCTAAGCTACCCCTCCACAAATTTTCAGCCAAATCTGTTCATCCGTTCTTGTGTTATAAATAGTGTAACTAACACCACTTTCTTTTATATATATGCATCACATTAGAAACTTCAAAAATAACAGCATTTCTCCACTATTTAATGTATGTTATTATACATATAAACCTTCCTCTTCAATAACTCTATCTACTAAAAAAAATCGCATCAAAATCCGTTGGTTTGAGCATTCAAGAGGACATAGGGACAGAAAAAGCGGCTCTGTTTTTTACTACGTAGTGATAGTGATACATGCAAAAATACCAAAAAATAAAACCTTTGTTTAAGAATTTTAAGGAAATGTTCAATATTTTTAACGAAAGAGTATTTTTCGAGAGATGTATGCATTCTTACAGCCCTATTCTGTGCACTTGACAAATTCACCATCTTGCTTATTTGTCAAGTTTGACAATTTATCAAGTAATTGCTATTATATGTAAAAAATAAAAAGCTTTTTCGCTGAAAAATTGTCAATAAGTCAAACGCTCTTAATAATTTAATTTATACGGATAAATTTATATTAGAATTCTGTTATTGTGCGATCGAGAGAAAATGAAAGAACATTTATTACTTTTGCAATTATTGTGGGAAGATCCTCATGGTGTTTTTGGGGGTAATTTCGGGATGGTGTTTGAGACTCCCTCGGGGTCCTCCCGAGGTTATTTAGGGATCGTTCTGGGATCTTTTTGGGGACTCTCTGGGGGTCATTTGGGGGACATTCCGGGATGGTTTTGGGGACTCCAATGGGTCCTACCGGGGTCATTTGAGGGGCATTCTGGTATGATTTTCGGGTACTCTCTAGGGGTCAATTTGAGGGTCATTGGGGGATGGTTTTAGGGACTCCCTTGGGGTCATTTGGGGGACATTTTGGGATGGTTTTGGGGACTCCATCGGGTCCTCCCGGGGTCTTTAGGGGAACATTCTAGGATGGTTTGCGGACTCCCTCGGGGTAATTGGAGGGACATTCCGGGATGGTTTTGGGACTCCCTCGGGCTCATTTGTAGGACATTCCGGGATGTTTTTGGGGACTCTCTCGGGGTAATTTGGGGGTAATTTCGGGATCTTTTGGGGACTATCTCGGAGTCATTTGGGGGACATTCCGGGAGTTATGGGCACTCTATCGGGTCCTCTCGGAGTAATTTGGGGCACAATCCGGAACGGTTTTGGGGACTCCCTCCGGTAATGTGGGGGATAATCCGGGATGGTGGGATATAGTGGTCATCCCAACCATCCCCCAATGTCCCCCAAAATACCCCGAGGGAGTTCCCAAAGCGATCCCAGAATGTCCCCCCAATGTCCACCGTAGGACCCGATGGAGTCCCCAAAATCATCCAAGAATGTCCCCCAAATGACCCCGAGAGGGTCTCCAAAAAGATCCCGGAATTACCCACAAATGACCCCGAGGGAGTCCCCAAAACCATCCCAAAATGCCCCCAAATGACCCCGGGAGGACCCGAGGGAGTCCCCAAAGACATCCCGGAATGACCCCGAGGGAGGCCCAACACCATCCCGGAATATCCCCCAAATTACCCCGAGGGAGTCCCCAAAACCAACCCGGAATATCCCCCGAATTTCACCGAGGGAGTCCCCAAAACCACTCCATAATGTCCCCAAATGACCCCGGGAGGACCCGAAGGAGTCCCCAAAGATATCTCGGAATGACCCCCAAATGACCCGATGAAGTCCCCAAAACCCTCCAGGAATGACCCCGAGGGAGTTTCCAAAGCCATGCCAAAATCATGCTGAAAAAACCCCGCGGATTATTTTTTCCTATTCCCATTTCGGGGTTAGCAGCATAAAATGAGACATATCGCTCCAATTGCTCATGCGTAGCACGTTCCACTTTTGATTTCCTTGAAAAAACCACTTTAAAATATTTGTTGCAAGCAATAATGAACAATATTTAATTCGTACGTTTATTCAATTTCGCGATTGTTGCACTAAACAGCTGATTTTGTTTACTTTATTTAGGTCACCACAGTATGGTGACAAGCACAGGCCGTAGAGCTTTTTAGAGTTGTCAAGTTATGCACAGAATAGAGTTATTTGTCAACTTGATAAAAATCTTGATCACTTGTCAACTTATTGACAATTTGTCAAGTGCACAGATTCGGGCCGTTAACCATTTATTATTATTTGTGTATGTACATACATATGTATGTCAAGCTGATATGAAAACACATACCTATATACCCACGGCCGAAGTTAAATAACGCAGCGAATGCTATGTTTATATACGTATGTGTCGCATCATGTCTCACTCAAAAGTAATTTGCTCGCACAGTTGACACCGAACAATCACACACACGAATTTTTTGGTAAAAATGTTACTTTTGTTTAAAAAATTTGGCTGATATAAGAAAGGAATCAAGTTTTTTTTTTTTTTGATGCAGAACGAAGGCAAATATTTCAAAGTTTTACTGATTTTTTACTACATTTTGGAAATTTGCCACGCCCCTATAATATATACCTTCAAATTATATTAACTGTACCATCTCAAATGCAAAAAACCGTTTTAAAATCGGAGCATTCTGTTTGAAGTTATGTGCATACATGGCATTTAGCGATTTTATTTTATAAGTTTTATTGTCATTATTATTATTATAGATAGATGAACATTAGCGCACATAGCACAGATCCCTTAGGGACGCCTGTGTTCACACATAGATATTCGGACACAGCGTAATTTATTTTAGTCCTTTGAATTCTTCCATCTAAATAGGTTTTAAAGCTGTTGCTCTCTTTATCTTTTATATACCGTACTTTTCAAGTTTTTGGATAAGAATATCTTGGTCTATAGTTTCAAATGCACGCTTAAAGTCTAGAAAAATAGCCATGATTTTTATACTCAGTTGAGCGTAACGGTTGGTTGTACAGGCATAAAGGAATCGAGATAGATATAGACTTCCATATATCAAAATCATCAGTATCGAAAAACAATTCGATTGAGCCATGTCCGTCCGTCCGTTAACACGATAACTTGAGAAAATTTTGAGGTATCTTGATGAAATTT
Source organism: Eurosta solidaginis (assembly GCF_040869045.1). NCBI lineage: Eukaryota > Metazoa > Arthropoda > Insecta > Diptera > Tephritidae > Eurosta > Eurosta solidaginis. The sequence continues at coordinate 5,400 of NW_027137255.1, read as the reverse complement.
GGTATGTATGTTCCTGTGCACTCATCTCAGATCGCTATTTAAAATGAATGATATCGGACTATAACCACGCCCACTTTTTCGATATCGAAAATTTCGAAAAATCGAAAAAGTGCGATAATTCATTACCAAATACGGATAAAGCTATGAAAAGGTGAGTTGAACTTATGACGCAGAATAGAAAACTAGCAAAATTTTGGACAATGGGCGTGGCGCCGCCCACTTTTAAAAGAAGGTAATTGAGAAGTTTTGCAAGCTGTAATTTGGCAGTCGTTGAAGATATCATGATTAAATTTGGCAGGAACGTTACTCTTATTACTATATGTATGCTTAATAAAAATTAGCAAAATCGGAGAACGACCACGCCCACTTTTAAAAAAAAATTTTTTTAAGTCAAATTTTAAAAGAAAAGTTAATATCTTTACAGTATATAAGTAAATTATTTCAACATTCAACTCCAGTAATGTTATGGTACAACAAAATACAAAAATAAAAGAAGTTTTCAAAATAGGCGTGGCTCCGACCTTTTTCATTTAATTTGTCTAGGATACATTTAAAGCCATATGTCGAACTAAACATTACCAATCCTTGTGAAATTTGGTAGAGGCTTAGATTCTAGGACGATAACTTTTTTCTGTGAAAAAGGGCGAAATCGGTTGAAGCCACGCCCAGTTTTTATACACAGTCGACCGTCTGTCCTTCCGATCGGCCGTTAACACGATAACTTGAGCAAAAATCGATATATCTTTACCAAAGTCAGTTCACGTACTTATCTGAAATCACTTTATATTGGTGTAAAAAATGGCCGAAATCCAACTATGACCACGCCCACTTTTTCGATATCGAAAATTACTAAAAATGAAAAAAATGCCATAATAATATACCAAATACGAAAAAAGGGATGAAACATGGTAATCGGATTGGTCTATTGACGCAAAATATAACTTTAGAAAAAAACTTGGTAAAATGGGTATGACACCTACCATATTAAGTAGAAAAAATCAAAAAGTTTTGCAGGGCGAAATCAAAAGCCCTTGGAATCTTGGAAGGATAACTGTTCGTGGTATTACATATATAAATAAATTAGCGGTACCCGACAGATGATGTTCTGGGTCACTCTGGTCCACATTTTGGTCGATATCGAAAAAGCCTCCACATATACAACTACCACCACTCCCTTTTAAACCCCTAATTAATACCTTTAATTTGATACCCATATCGTACAAACACAAATAAAAAAACTGCAGATGCAACAAAACAAGGCAATGCGATTAATTTTAAAATGTTCGCTTAGAACACCAAAAACTACAATGCTAAATATGTTAAATTGGCTTAGTGTAAAACAGTCGATATATTATTTTACATTGAAATTTATACATCATATGAAATTAGGAATAACACCGAATTATCTGAACGGGAGAAAACATTTTAATCATGAAATACATTACTATGGAACTAGAAGCAGCGGAAATTTAAGACTGCCTAGAATAAGAACGGAGTTCGCGAAGAAGACTTTAGAATATATAGGTTATAAAATGTACAATGAATTACCAAATGCTATAAAAGACTGTGAAAATATTAATCAGTTTAAAACAAAATTATTTTTATACTGTAAGTCATTAAGCTTGTAATGTTAAAAATTTTATTTATATATATATATATTGTTTTTTTTTTACCTTGAACTAGGTCTTAAAGTCCGTAAATAAATAAATTATTATTATTATTATATAAAAACATTCTAGGGGTACCCGCGTCCACGTTTTGGCCTATATCTCGAGACCCTAGTCACCCACAGGTACGAAAAATACCCCGTATCAAAGTACTCATAAACAGCTTCCATTTGATACCCATACTGGACAAACATATCCCAGGATTACCCAAGTCCACGTTTTGATCTCAAGACCCTAGCCGGAACGGGATAAAAAGTATCCTATGTCTGTCTCTTGGTTCTAAGCTACCCCTCCACTAATTTTCAGCCAAATCTGTTTATCCGTTCTTGTGTTATAAATAGTGTAATTAACACCACTTTCTTTTATATATATGCATCACATTAGAAACTTCAAAAATAACCGCATTTCTCCATTATTTAATGGATGTTATTATACATATAAACCTTCCTCTTCAATATCTCTATCTACTAAAAAAATCGCATCAAAATCCGTTGCGTAGTTTTGAAGGTTTGAGCATTCAAAAGGACATAGGGACAGAAAAAGCGGCTCTGTTTTTTACTACGTAGTGATAGTCAAACATGCAAAAATACCAAAAAATAAAACCTTTGTTTAAGAATTTTAAGGAAATGTTCAATATTTTTAACGAAAGTGTATTTTTCGAGAGATGTATGCATTCTTACAGCCCTATTCTGTGCACTTGACAAATTCACCATCTTGCTTATTTGTCAAGTTTGACAATTTATCAAGTAATTGCTATTATATGTAAAAAATAAAAAGCTTTTTCGCTGATAAATTGTCAATAAGTCAAATGCTCTTGATAATTTAATTTATACGGATAAATTTATATTAGAATTCTGTTATTGTGCGATCGAGAGAAAATGAAAGAACATTTATTACTTTTGCAATTATTGTGGGAATATCCTCATGGTGTTTTTGGGGGTAATTTCGGGATGGTGTTTGAGACTCCCTCGGGGTCCTCCCGAGGTCATTTAGGGATCGTTCTGGGATCTTTTTGGGGACTTTCTGGAGGTCATTTGGGGAAAATTCCGGGATGGTTTTGGGGACTCCAATGGGTCCTGCCGGGGTCATTTGAGGGACATTCTGGTATGATTTTCGGGTACTCTCTAGGGGTAATTTTGAGGGTCATTGGGGGATGGATTTGGGGACTCCCTCGGGGTCATTTGGGGGACATTTTGGGATAGTTTTGGGGACTCCATCGGGTCCTCCCGGGGTCATTAGGGGAACATTCTAGGATTGTTTGGGGACCCCCTCGGGGTAATTGGAGGGACATTCCGGGATGGTTTTGGGGACTCCCTCGGGGTCATTTGGGGGAAATTCCAGGTTGGTTTTGGGGACTACCTCAGGGTCATTTGGGGGACATTCTGGGATGGCTTTGGAGACTCTCTCGGGGTCATTTGGGAGTAATTACGGGATCTTTTGGGGACTATCTCGGAGTCATTTGGGGGACATTGCGGGAGTTATGGGGACTCTGTCGGGTCCTCTCGGGGTAATTTGGGGCACAATCCAGACCGGTTTTGGGGACTCCCTCCGGTAATGTGCGGGATAATCCTGGATGGTGGGATATAGTGGTCATCCCAACCATCCCCCAATGACCCCCAAAATACCCCGAGGAAGTTCCCAAATCCATCCCAGAATGTCCCCAAATGACCACCGTAGGACCCGATGGAGTCCCCAAAATCATACCAGAATGTCCCCCATATAACCCCGAGAGGGTTCCAAAAAGGTCCCGGAATTACCCACAAATGACCCCGAGGGAGTCCCCAAAACCATTCCAGAATGCTCCCCAAATGACCCCGGGAGGACCCGAGGGAGTCCCCAAAGACATCCCGGAATGACCCCGAGGGAGTCCGCAACACCATCCCGGAAAGTCCCCCAAATTACCCGGAGGGAGTCCCAAAAATCATCCTAGAATATCCCCCAAAAGACCAGAGGGAGTCCCAACACCATCCCGGAATGTCCCCCAAAATACCCCGAGGGAGTCCCCAAAACCAATCCGGAATATCCCCCGAATTTCACCGAGGGAGTCCCCAAAACAACCCCAGAGTGTGCCCAAATGACCCCGGGAGGACCCTAGGGAGTCCCCAAAAAGATCCCGGAATTACCCCCAAATGACCCCGAGGGAGTCCCCAAACCATCCCAGAATGTCCACAAAATGACCCCGGGAGGACCCGAAGGAGTCCCCAAAGATTTCCCGGAGTGATCCCCAAATGACCAGATGAAGTCCTCAAAACCCTCAGGAATGACTCCGAGGGAGTCTCCAAAGCCATGCCAAAATGATGCTGAAAAAACCCCGCGGATTATATTTTCCTATTCCCATTTCGGGGTTAGCAGCATAAAATTAGACATATCGCTCCAATTGCACATGCGTAGCACGTTCCAATTTTGATTTCCTTGAATAAACCATGACTTTAAAATATTTGTTACAAAAAATAATGAACAAAATTTAATTCGTACGTTTATTCAATTTCGCGATTGTTGCACTAAACAGCTGATTTTCGTTTACTTTATTTAGGTCACCATAGTATGGTGAAAAGCACATGCCGTAGAGCTTTTTAGAGTTGTCAAGTTATGCACAGAATGTAGTTATTTGTCAACTTGATAAAAATCTTGATCACTTGTTAACTTATTGACAATTTGTTAAGTGCGCAGATTCGGGCCGTTAACCATTTATTATTATTTGTGTATGCACATACATATGTATGTCAAGCTGATATGAAAACACATGTAACGTAGCGTTACAATAACGTAACCACCCCCTGTATTTCCTTATTCACTTAAACCTGAACCTCCCTGTACTCAGTTTTCTATAGCATATTCATCAACCACTAAATTGCAAACCAGTGAAAAAGCACAATAATGGTGCTTTGACTTCTCAACCAGTTTCTATAGCATGGCTCAAAACCACTTGTACTTATTGTTTTATAGCGTAGCCAACAACCACTAAAATAGCAAAGCAATGAAAAACACAATAACGGAGCGTTGAATTCTCAACCAGTTTGTGTCACCACCCATATAAACACTGAATTTGCATTTTTGCAATTCAGTCCTCGCAGGTGAGCCAGCGGGAGTGGTTGTCCTTTTAAAGACAAAATTGCCACCCCTGCTAGCCAGCTGAGTGGAAGGGGCGCTGTCATGGCGCGGGTCACCCTCCACCCAGGTAAGGACGAGCGGGTCGGATGCCTTTGTGCTATTGCCACCCGCCGCCCCCCTGGGTATTGAGCGGCCCGACGCCTTGATGACTATGTCACCCCTCCCCCTCAGCTCTGGCTTCGGCCAGCTGAGTGGAAGGGGCGCTGTCATGGCGCGGGTCACCCTTCACCCAGGTAAGGACGAGCGGGGCGGATGCCTTTGTGCTATTGCCACCCGTCGCCCCCCCTGGGTGTTGAGCGGCCCGCGCCCTAAAGACTACATAACCCCCTCCCCTCAGCTCTGGCTTCGGCTAGTTGAGTGGAAGGGGAGCCGTCATGGCACGGGTCACCCTTCACCCGGGTAAGGACGAGCGCGGCGGATGCCTTTGTGCTATTGCCACCCGTCGCCAGTCGATGCGTGCGCATAAGGGGCTACCGCTGTGCCGTTAGGGTGCACTTCCCCTCCGCGCACGGATCGATCCACGGTGTATCGGCTGGTACAGCCCCGCCCCTATTACGCACCTTCTATAAGCGTGCAACTAGGGAGGCGGGGGTGTCCAGCAATGAAACCAGCACTAACGAGT
>NW_027137254.1:0-77999 GCF_040869045.1 Eurosta solidaginis | reverse complement strand
CTAAGTACGGCAAAACTGTAAGCTTTATATATTAAATAAACTAGTTGATTCTAACTACAACAGGACTGTCCTTAATATTCTAGCCCCCACTATCGGTGCACTTGACTTTTCGGATCTAACACCATAGAAGAGTCGCCGAATAGGGGGATGGTCACATGAGGAGAGCTCCGTATCTGGTATTGCATAAAAAGTCAAAAATGTTAAAAAAAAAAAAAACTTGTAAATTTACTATGGAAGGTGAACAAAACATGGAACTAGCCTACCTTGATATGGAAATTTACCGGCTCAACAACGTGATTACAGAAAAGAAATACTGCCAAAAACTTTATCGACAAAACTCAGCGACCAGGAGTTCAGACAACAAAATAACATGAAAATTATAAGTATTCTATATAACAACGGATACCCTAACGCACTTATGGAAAAATGGCTTACAACAAATATTGTTAGAAATGAAAGAAGCAGTAATAATGCAACAACAAACATACAACCCAAAAGAGTTACTGGCATAGCATACCTACCAGGTTTAACAGATAACAAAATATTAAGCACATTCATACCCAACAACAAAATAAACTTTGCCTCTCGACCACATCACACACTCGGATCAGTATTTACAAAAATCAAAGACAAAATAAAGAAAGACCAACAACACAACGTAATATATCAAATTAACTGCAATGGTAAAGACGAAGAACATTGCAATAAAGTATACATAGGCACAACGAAGAGAGCTTTGGGAATTAAAATAAACGAGCATAAAGCAGACGCGAAAACAAAAAGATGTCCACTGCGTTGGCTCAAAACCTGACAAAAAGCGGACTTTGGTAACGCGCAAATATTAGACATAGAAGGAAATACGAAGAAAAGACTAACATAGAAGGGCTTCGTATCCAACAACAAATACAATGTACAATGAACTTCAAAGAAGATGTTGATGGAATAAATTGCGCTTATAAATCTGTGATACAAAACAAATGACGAACAGCTGGGTTAGAGTGTGGATGTTTAATTCTAATGTTAAGTGTTTAAATGTTTGTATAAATGTAAATAAATGCCACTCGTTAAAAAACTGTGTAACTATATATTAAGGTATGTATGTACGTGAAAAATTGTAAGTGTTTTAAATATTAAATAAATGTGTTTTCTTGTTTTAAATAAAGATAATTACTCCCTGAAAAGGACAAAATATCGTGTCGAAACGCGTCGGGGTTAGAAAAGAAACATTAAGTTTTTTGCTTTAAACTCAAGGGCCAATACAGCTCTGAATAAGTACAAAACAATGAATTTTCCTTGGCCTAAATCAGAAAAATTTCAAACTTTACCATTGACTTATTTACAGGCGATTTTGAACGAATAAAAAAATAAAAGTTATGAGGTGGGTTTGGTCAAAGGCTGAGGTATGCTCAAGTCAATCCAGAGTCGGATGGGGGTCCCACTTCCCCCACCTAAATAAATACACAGTGAATTAGTGTTTTGATTTCGAACACACACACACACGCGGTTCTCGGGCTAAAATATCCCCAACCTTGAATCCAGGGGAGAGAGAGAGAGAGATGTTCACTGGGTAGTGTCGCTGACAATATAGTGTAATCCAAGGACGACGGCTCTCCACAGAGAGATGGAGATAGAGTGCTAGCTTAGCGGTGGCTGAGATGATGAAGACGACGGTGGCTCTCGCTAAGGGGTGCTAACGGCGGTAGTAATGACGGCGGTAGTTAGGATCACGCCCGAAGAGAGAGTACTGAGTGACGGTTGCTTTCACCAAATAGCTTTGACGACGGTGGTGGCTAAACTTCGGGATGGGATGTCCGAGGATCGGGATCGTGGTGATGTACCTACGGCGAAGTGTCTATATTAGTATGAGGCTAACTAACTACAATATATTGGCTCGGGTATTCGGCTAGGGTAGTAGGGGAGTTTGTCCCGCCGCAGGCGTTGGGAAGTGTTCACCTCTTACCTGAGCCGTATATCCGTGCATTAACCTTCCTCTGAGTAATAGGGGGGGTGAGTCCCGTCTTACTCAGAGGAGATGATAACAAAATATTAGGGTTGCCCAATAGGTCGGGGGGGGGGGAAGTACCATCGGCAGAACCGACATTGTAACTTTACCCCCCCCTCGACCCAAAGGGAGTACCTGGAATGTGGGTAAGGCTGCCCAATAGGCCTGGGGGGAAGTACCATCGGCAGAGCCGACCTTGTAACTTTACCCCCCGTCGACCCAAAGGGAGCCCCTACAATGTATTTATATTGGCTCGAGCAGTCTGCCAGGGTAGTTGGGAAATCCACCCCGCAACTGGCGTTGGGACGGGTGTCCTTCCTACCCGAGAAGGCTGCTCGTGCATTACCTTTCCGATGAGTAATAAGGGGTGTCAATCCCGCCTTACTCACCGGAAATGTGGGTAAACCTGCGGGGTGTCCGATAAGCAGGGGGGGCGTACCATCGGTGGAACCGACCTTGTAACGCACCCTCCTAATCCAAAGGGCACCCCTTGTCGACCGCCAGTGGCGGCCGACACGCACTTCACTTACCTACGGCGAAGTGTGTCTGGTGTATTCCGGCCGATCATTTTATTCATAGGTAACTATGAACACGTTGGGAATTATGCTCGCATTGTCGCGCACAGCGCGCCACGAATGAAAATTCCCAAGCATTGTGCGTTCACCATCGCTGGCTTGCTTTGTGCTTGCGCGATGGTTGCTGGGCCGGTATGTATGTATATATGTATGTCGGTACATACACTACTAGGGGTGGGCAGTAAATGGAAAATATGATGTTAGGGGTGGGCGCTAAATAGAAAATAGATATTGTGGCGTAGCATTTGCTACGTTACAGTCCCCCTCCTACTTCGGCGGACGAAAAGTTGTGGTATTCCAGGGATTTTGCGCGGAGGCCTGAACTACCATGGGCAGAGCCCAGGTATGTTTTATCATCGGTTGAATCCGATGGCTCGGCCGACATGTGTATATGTGTTCGTTGATGTTTTCATTATTATGATTGATTGATTTTTTTTTTCTTCTTCTTTTTTCAACAATAATGTGTACATTTCATGTGTGTTTAAATTTACATTGCAAGTAGAAATTCATTTTAAATTTACATTTCAAGATTAAGGTATATACATATGTACATTTTTATATTACAATTTCAATTTACATTTCAAAATTAAGGTATTTACATTTCATGTATAGAAAACTTATCAAACTAGGTCGGATCTTGCTTCTCCTCAGCCAGCGAATCGTACCATCTTGTAGTGTTCTTTCAGCTTGATTATGGCGTGATCTTCGTCCACCCTACGCGCCGTGTTACACCCTTTTTGCGATTTAGCCATAGTCCGGGCAAAGAAGTCTGGGCGTGGTTTCCATTAATAGTATCATGTGGCTCTCGGTTTGGTGCATACGGTATAGTGTCATCAGCGGTTGGTTTGTCGCATACGATGGCGTTTAGATGGCCGGCTATTAATGGCGGGTTCCAGAATATCTTAGCGTCCATTATTCGTGGCTTATTTGCGGGCCACAGTACTGCGTCGAATGGAGGCGGTTCTTCGGGCATGGCGTATTTTGTTCGTGCTTCTCTCGGCCCAACGAAGTTGCGGTTAAAATTTATTTCGGCGGTTGATTTGTGTTGGGCCGTACTTATAACGAACGCTTTTTCTGGTAATTCCCGTTGCCAGTTCCGATGGTCTTGTTTCGTACATTGTGCCACCCTTGTTTTGATAACGCGATTAACGCGTTCGGTAGGATTTTTGTGGGGGGCACACAGTTTGGTAAATCGGTGGGTGATGTTATGATCCTTCAGGATCTTTGCCGGAGCGTTAGTGACGAGTTGTTCACCATTGTTGCTGAGGAGGATGGCTGGGTAATAAATTTGTTTTAGTGTTGTGTTGTGTATGTGTTCTGCGGCAGTGTTTGGCCCTTTTAGATGTGTGGGTGCTTTTTGATGTGTTTCTATGAGCTCTAGGTGTTCTATCTTTCGCTCTTCGTTGAGGTGTTCCGCTTCTCTTATATAATGCAGGGTTACGGGTGCGTTTGCTTTGGTTGCACCGGCTGTGGTAAGGGGCTTTCCATCCAGTGAGACGGTAACGTTGCGCTTTGCCAAAAAGTCCATACCCAGGATAACACTCTCGGCCAGATTAGGGATAACAGACACCAACGTACTGGCTGTTTGATCATTGTATTTGACCTTGACCGGGTAGGAGTGTGTGCTCGCAATGCACGATTGGTCGGCGAGTTGCACGTTGCGACGATTGGATAACGGTGAAATCTTTCGTCGTTCCAGATGCCTTCTTACGGCTTCATTGATGTGTGTCACGGTGGCCCCCGTGTCGATCAGGGCGCGGCACATCAATCCTTCGATGCACACCTGTATGTAAAAACGTCCGTCGTTCCCCATCCCTTTGGCTACCGATGATAATAGTGCGGGTGTTATCGGATTATTTCGGTTCATTCCGTAGCATGCACAATCCCTGGAGAGCGTTCCGTCTCTGCCGCATCTACAACAAAAAAGTCGTCTTTTGTTGGTGCAATGGGAGCGGTGGTGGCCGCGTTTCTTGCATCGCCAGCAGGTGTTTCTTGCATCGTAACGGTCAGTGAGTGTGGACAGGGAGTGCGTTATTTGATCATTCTGCTCCTCCAGCTCCTCGATTATTACTGTGCTTAAGCTATGTGCTAACAGTCGGCTCTGTTTGGTTTCTTCGCTTCCCAGCAGTTCGTACTCGTCGGTGAGCTCCATAAGCTGCTCTATCGTTTGGAACTCGCCCCGCTTCACAAAAAGTCGATACTCCACCAGTAGTCCGTCAGCGCGAGGATATAGTCCTTGGCCTTTTCTCTGCTCGTCTGTTTTCTTTGGCGGATAGCGTCCTCTAGCTGGCCAATGTGTCGCTTCGGCAAAAAGACTTTTTCGGCTTCGGAGCGGAAGTCAGCCCATGTGTGTAGTTGTTGTTTTCGCAGGCGGAACCATTGAAGGGCTTTGCCACGCAGTATCTCTGGAAGGGTTGAGAGGAGTTGATCTGGCTTAATCAGATAGCATTCTGCCAGTTCTTCAATCCTTTCCAGGAAGTCGTATAATGTGTCGCCTCCAGCGTAATGTACATCCCAGCGGCGGACTGTATTCATGACCTCCGTGTTACTTATGCCGCTCTGCTCGCGCTGGGGGGATATTGCTTTAATTGTGCCGGCCGGCGTGGTGTTTTGCGTAGATGTGACTGGCCGGGCCTCTTCGGCGGCAATCTCCATCTCTACCTCTCTCAAAAGATTTTCTGTTGACTTACGCGTTCGTTGGTCTCGGACGTATGCTATGAGTGTGCTGCGCAATTCGGCGACGGTATGTCCTTCGGTGTAGATTCGGCAGCGTTTGCATGCTTCGATTAGCCTCTCCTTCTTCAGCAGGCAAATCCAGCCTAGAGAGTCGACGTTGAGCGTGGTGGTGGTGTTTTCGCTTAGCTTTGTGTCAATTGTTGGTTGTGTGTTCGGTGAACCCGTTCCTGCAGTGTTGGTGCTCTCGTTGGTTTTGGCACAGTCGCCTGAGGAGACGGGTCCCTGCTCGGGCGCCATTTATGAGGTGGGTTTGGTCAAAGGCTGAGGTATGCTCAAGTCAATCCAGAGTCGGATGGAGGTCCCACTTCCCCCACCTAAATAAATACACAGTGAATTAGTGTTTTGATTTCGAACACACACACACACGCGGCTCTCGGGCTAAAATATCCACAACCTTGAATCCAGGGGAGAGAGAGAGAGAGATGTTCACTGGGTAGTGTCGCTGACAATATAGTGTAATCCAAGGACGACGGCTCTCCACAGAGAGATGGAGATAGAGTGCTAGCTTAGCGGTGGCTGAGATGGTGAAGACGACGGTGGCTCTCGCTAAGGGGTGCTAACGGCGGTAGTAATGACGGCGGTAGTTAGGATCACGCCCGAAGAGGGAGTACTAAGTGACGGTTGCTCTCACCAAATAGCTTTGACGACGGTGGTGGCTAAACTTCGGGATGGGATGTCCGAGGATCGGGATCGTGGTGATGTACCTACCGCGAAGTGTCTATATTAGTATGAGGCTAACTAACTACAATATATTGGCTCGGGTATTCGGCTAGGGTAGTAGGGGAGTTTGTCCCGCCGCAGGCGTTGGGAAGTGTTCCCCTCTTACCTGAGCCGTATATCCGTGCATTAACCTTCCTCTGAGTAATAGGGGTGGTGAGTCCCGTCTTACTCAGAGGAGATGATAACAAAATATTAGGGTTGCCCAATAGGCCGGGGGGGGGGGTGAAGTACCATCGGCAGAACCGACCTTGTAACTTTACCCCCCCTCGACCCAAAGGGAGTACCTGGAATGTGGGTAAGGCTGCCCAATAGGCCTGGGGGTAAGTACCATCGGCAGAGCCGACCTTGTAACTTTACCCCCCGTCGACCCAAAGGGAGCCCCTACAATGTATTTATATTGGCTCGAGCAGTCTGCCAGGGTAGTTGGGAAATCCGCCCCGCCACTGGCGTTGGGACGGGTGTCCTTCCTACCCGAGAAGGCTGCTCGTGCATTACCTTTCCGATGAGTAATAAGGGGTGTCAATCCCGCCTTACTCACCGGAAATGTGGGTAAACCTGCGGGGTGTCCGATAAGCAGGGCGGCGTACCATCGGTGGAACCGACCTTGTAACGCACCCTCATAACCCAAAGGGCACCCCTTGTCGACCGCCAGTGGCGGCCGACACGCACTTCACTTACCTACGGCGAAGTGTGTCTGGTGTATTCCGGCCGATCATTTTATTCATAGGTAACTATGAACACGTTGGGAATTATGCTCGCATTGTCGCGCACAGCGCGCCACGAATGAAAATTCCCAAGCATTGTGCGTTCACCATCGCTGGCTTGCTTTGTGCTTGCGCGATGGTTGCTGGGCCGGTATGTATGTATATATGTATGTCGGTACATACACTACTAGGGGTGGGCAGTAAATGGAAAATATGATGTTAGGGGTGGGCGCTAAATAGAAAATAGATATTGTGGCGTAGCATTTGCTACGTTACAAAGTTTATAATGGACTCAACTACATGTAAACGTATCAAAAGAAATCTCTCTTACATTAGCATAGTATGAAAAGCTTTTTGTAAATTTGAAACTTGCCTAATTCGGCTTACACAAAATCCTTATTTTTGATTTTGAAAATTAAAAAAAAATCGACTTTTGGAAAAATGTGAATATATATAGCGTAAATTTTCATAAATTTTTTTCTCATTTTCAGGAACTCCAGAACTTTTTAGAAGCTTCTCAGAACACCATTTTTTTTTTTTTTTGATTTAGAAATTTTTTTTTAAATGTTCGACTTTTGAAAAAATGTGTACATTGGGCGTAAATTTGCAGAACTTTTTTTCTCCTTCTAAGGAACTTCAGAAGTTTTTAAAAGCTACTCAGAACACCAATTTTTTTTTTGATTAAAATTTTTTTTTTTAATTCGACTTTTGGAAAAATGTGAATATTGGGCGTAGATTTGCAGAACTTTTTTCTTTTCAGGAGCTCCAGAACTTTTAAAAGCTACTCAGAACAGCATTTTTTTTTATTTTAAAATTTTTTTAAATTTCCGACCTTTGGGAAAATGTCAATATTAGGCGTAAATTTGCCGAACTTTTTTTCTCCTTTTCAGGAACTCCAGAACTTTTAAAAAGCTGCTCAGAACACGATTTTTTTTTATTTTGAAAAATTGTTTAAATTTTCGACTTTTGAAACAATGTATATATTGGGCGTAAATTTGCTGAACTTTTTTTCCTTTTCAGGAACTCCAGAACATTTTTAAAGCTACTCAGAACAGCAATTTTTTTTTTGATTTTGTAAATTTAAAAAAAAATTCGACTGTTGGAAAAATCCGTATTATTAATTTTGCAAAGTATTTCGGAACTTCTCGCAGACACGCGGAAACCAAACATTTGAATCACGAGTGTAAAATCAATATGAGTGTAAAATTTGAAATTCCCTACCAGATCCTATCCTACCTAAAAGAGCTCTCTTTGGTGGTAAAGGAACTTGTAGCATTACTTTAAATGCATTTCTTTTAAATGGTACAATATACATACACTCATACCGACCACCCAAGTACTCAAGTTAAACCAACAGACATAATGTGAATAAGCGGGAGCTCAACATCACTTGTGCATGCCGACACACACGACACTTATTTGGTTACATTTGTCATCCAGTCACATTGACCAATACTCTTATCGATCAGTCAATGGTCAATGTGACTGCCAAAATATTTATATGTAATATTTATATGTATCTAATTGCACGTGTCTATAAATAGGTCACTATAATAAGAATATGCTGACTTGGCATATATGCACTAGGAATGTAGGTACTTTTTAGTTTGTAAGTATTAGTGTAAACACGAATTTGTAATGTACGAAATTTTGAATAAAAGAGGAAGCATTTTCCAATAAAGAATCAATAATTTTCAAGACGCGCGTTTAAATTATTTACATATTTCAGACTCCTAGTGGTTGGGCTTTCTAGCCGCTATTTAACAAACAAAAAAGTCGTATATGTGTTTTTGAATTTTGAATAAGCGTTTGGGATAACGCGTGGGCATCCGCCACGAATTAATGTTTAGATATTGCTACTTTTGAAAATATAATGAAATACAAACTTATAACTAAACGAAATATACACAAAAAATTTAATTGTAAATATATTCTCCTTTGGTAGAAAATGTTGCTTGTTCGGTGGGTTTCCGGCACACAATAGTTTTATAGCAATGTTCCTTGGGTGGATTATGGGTGAAAATTATAGTTTGGGTTTGGTGAATAATATCGTGTTGACTTGAAAATTTCCCTGTGCTCGCCAAAGCTTTCGTTATGGGTGAAGGTATCCCAGCATATTAGCTCAGATGACTTATTACCATTTAATTTATGAAAATTTTAGGTTTTTTTTTGTTTGTTGTACGCGCGCCTATTGTCGGTTTATGAGCATCCTGCCCCACAGCACACACAAAGGATTTTGAATACTACGGCTTTAGTCCTTACTGGACTTCACGCGCAGAGGGAAAAAAGTTTAAAAATTAAATACACCGACTATTACCAAATATTCATCGCGCACCCACGACGTGCATATGCCCAATGTTAAAATTGTTCTTTTCTTCTGCCACAGTTATGCCCTGCCAGCAGAATCCAACAGCAACACCGGTTCTATATACCGTTTTTTGTTGTACTCATATCCAACCTAATCAAACCTTCTTTACCCTCACCTACACGCCGGCATCGTCTGCCATATATGTCCTTGGTAGTTCATTCATAACTTTAGCTAAAAGATCCAAATTTTTATCCTTTGTAGAATTCATTTGGTTAATATTCAAAATATATTTTCAGGCTAGTGCTTGGGCGACCCGATTTGTTCACACCACAAAAAGGAAGTTGACTGGCGACATGGGCAATTCCGTGAGGAGTAGGACACCCACTCATACATGGTTCCGATCTTGAGATGCAGTGAACTATGTGTTGGAACTATTTGAATGTCGAGGTTAGGGAAGTATACATAACTTACAAGCCTATAAGAATTATTACTTTGCGTACTTTTGGTTTGTCTTTTTCTAGGTAACTTGCCAACGACATGGGAAGTCGGCCGTACCACTTGAGAGGGGCAAAGTACGCCCAACGCGGGGAACACCCACCCCTGACAACTACAGGAGATAGGACACCAAGCTCAGGCATTCCACCTTGTCAGATTGGGAGAAAGGGTGAACAATCCAAAGTGTTTCAGTAAAATGCCGTGGTTGACTGTATGAAAGGCCTTAGATTAGCCTAGCGCTACGGGTGTTGCTCTGTAGTTGGCTTCTTGATTCAGTCCACATTTATTTGTGTGTTGATGGCGTTTAGCGCGGTTGTGGTGCTATGTAATCTTTATAAGACATGCTTATGATACACAGCATAAAAAATAAAAAACAACACCTGTGAGTCGTTTCACTTCTTTTTTACTTGAATACAACCGTCACTGGCCAGAGGACTATCGGTGGGGTGTCGGATGCCAATGTTGCCATCGGCTGCCAGCTGACGTATTTTACAAATCCTACGCTTACTATGGAAGTGTCTGGCGAGCGATGAGAAGTTCCTATCATTCGTATGGGGGCGTCCAATTTGATCTGCCAACATCTCACCTCTACTATCAGCTTGTATATCGGAATTCCCCAGATCGTGGTGGGAATTAAAGTCGCCAAAAAATATGATTTTCACAAGTAAGAAGGTCACTGATATCAGGGTGATATCCACTAGGCCAGATGACAGGAGGGATGGAGAGGTTGGTCATTTCTAAATTCTTATCTCCTGGATAAATACACCTTGACATTCTAGGACATTATCCCCGAGATATACATAGGAACTGCTAAGCCAATAAATCAAAGACGTTTTCCATTCTCACCAAACATTGACAAATTGATGGGATATTAAAAAATAAATAAAAAAAAATTTTAGTTAAACGGTTTTATTGAAAAACAATACATATATTAAGTAATAATAATACTAAAAGTGAATTCATGAATGAATTTCTTTTTTCGCCCAGATCATTTTGATATATAGAAGTCTATATCTATCAGAGCTGTTGTTCTGGCGGGGATAAATGGAGCCGGAATTCCTCGTGAATTCTGGAAACGGGGAACCTATGTGGAGCCGGTTCTTGAAACTCGCGGTAATGAAACGGAAAACTTACCAGCTGTGCCTAGCTGTCCAACAACAAACAGATAAGTTAAATATCCAAAGATGTAAAATATATATATATATATATTGGCGGCCAACGTGGTGTGATGGTAGCGTGCTCCGCCTATCACACCGTATGCCCTGGGTTCAACTCCCGGGCAAAGCAACATCAAAATTTTAGAAATAAGGTTTTTCAACTAGAAGAAAATTTTTCTAAGCGGGGTCGCCCCTCGGCAGTGTTTGGCAAGCGCTCCGGGTGTATTTCTGCCATGAAAAGCTCTCAGTGAAAACTCATCTGCCTTGCAGATGCCGTTCGGAGTCGGCATAAAACATGTAGGTCCCGTCCGGCCAATTTGTAGGGAAAATCAAGAGGAGCACGACGCAAATTGGAAGAGAAGCTCTGCCTTAGATCTCTTCGGAGGTTATCGCGCCTTACATTTATTTTTTTTTCATATATATATATAATAGCCTGTCGCACAGGCCTTTATTAAAAATATAAAAGGATGAATTAAAAATGTATTGGCAAAAACTCACCTGGTGGATCGCTGATAGAAGAATAAGGGCGAGACTATAGCTGTTCGTCCCTTTTATAGGCTCTAAGAAACTGATGCCATTTAACGGATCCCTATGATGGAACAAAGTCCAAGAAAGAAAAAGAAACGCAACGAGTACTTGCAGCGAGTCTTCTACCAGCGACCCCTTCAGGTGAGGTTTTAGTTGATAATGCAGACTTTAACAGCTGTAAAAAGACTGAATCAATTGAGGGTGCATTCTCTCAGCATTCTTTTAAAAATTTGTGATTTTTTGGTTGCATATTATAAATCTCCATTCCTGAATGGCTCAAAATCCTTTAACTCAAAGCTAAAGACTGTGTTATTGAATGGTAAAATATAATTCAATATAGAGTGTGAATGTAGGAACCATTCCCAATCTTTAATGAATGTAAACTTGAAATGAATGCACACTTTTTTCCATTCAGTACTAAATACTTTTTCCCTAGGTAATTTTTTGTATACTTTCATTGCCATCAGATATGTTAAATCAATTTAGGAGCTGTTGCATAAAAGGCGTAAAATTGGTCAATAGCAAAAATAGCCCCTTCTAATTATTCAAGTAGTTTAATACTTAAGAATTCATGAGCTTAACACCGGCTTATAATTATTGAATATGAATTATTATGTTTGTTTAAGAGAAACTGAAAAGAAAGAAGCATTTACTGGCATATTGCGACGGTACCATTTCGAAAACAAACAAACAAGTAGTTAATTATAAACCAGGAAAGTCTTAAATCATCTTCATGGTGTCCGAACATAAGACATACAAGAAATAGTACTTCATAGCAGATTTTGTATACTTTGTTATTGGGTTGATTTTTTTATACTCAGTTGAGCAGAGCTCACAGAGTATATTAACTTTGATTGGATAACGGTTGGTTGTACAGGTATAAAGGAATCGATATAGATATAGACTTCCATATATCAAAATCATCAGTATCGAAAAAAAAAATTCGATTGAGCCATGTCCGTCCGTCCGTCCGTCTGTCCGTTAACACGATAACTTGAGTAAATTTTGAGGTATCTTGATGAAATTTGGTATGTAGGTTCCTCCGCACTCATCTCAGATCGCTATTTAAAGTGAACGATATCGGACAATAACCACGCCCACTTTTTTATATCGAAAATTTCGAAAAATCGAAAAAGTGCGATAATTCCTTACCAAATACGGATAAAGCGATGAAACTTGGTAGGTGAGTTGAACTTATGACGCAGAATAGAAAACTAGTAAAATTTTGGACAATGGGCGTTGCACCGCCCACTTTTGAAAGAAGGTAATTTAGAAGTTTTGCAAGCCGTAATTTGGCAGTCGTTGAAGATATCATGATGAAATTTGGCAGGAACGTTACACTTATTACTATATGCCTGCTTAATAAAAACTAGCAAAATCGGAGAACGACCACGCCCACTTTTTTAAAAAATTTTTTTTAAATTCAAATTTTAAAAGAAAAGTTAATATCTTTACAGTATATAAGTATTTAAGTCAACATTCAACTCCAGTAATGATATGGTGCAACAAAATACAAAAATAAAAGAAATTTTCAAAATGTACGTGGCTCCGCCCTTTTTCATTTAATTTGTCTAGGATACTTTTAATGCCATATGTCGAACAAAACATTACCAAATCCTTGTGAAATTTGGTAGAGGCTTAGATTCTAGGACGATAACTGTTTTCTGTGAAAAAGGGCGAAATCGGTTGAAGCCACGCCCAGTTTTTATACACAGTCGACCGTCTGTCCTTCCGCTCGGCCGTTAACACGATAACTTGAGCAAAAATCGATATATCTTTACTAAACTCAGTTGACGTACTTATCTGAACTCACTTTGTATTGGTGTAAAAAATGGCCGAAATCCGACTATGACCACGCCCACTTTTTCGATATCGAAAATTACGAAAAATGAAAAAAAAATGCCATAATTATATACCAAATACGAAAAAAGGGATGAAACATGGTAATTGTATTGGTCTATTGACGCAAAATATAACTTTAGAAAAAAACTTGGTAAAACGGGTGTGACACCTACCATATTAAGTAGAAGAAAATGAAAAAGTTTTGCAGGGCGAAATCAAAAGCCCTTGGAATCTTGGAAGGAATACTGTTCGTGGTATTACATATATAAATAAATTAGCGGTACCCGACAGATGATGTTCTGGATCACCCTGGTCCACATTTTGGTCGATATCTCGAAAACGCCTTCACATATACAACTAAGGGCCACTCCCTTTTAAAACCCTCATTGATACCCATATTGTACAACCGCATTCTAAAGTCAAACCTGGTCCACTTTTATAACGATATTCCGAAAAGGCGTACACCTATAGAACTAAGGCCCACTCCCTTTTAAAACACTTATTAACACCTTTCGTTTGATACCCGTATTGTACAAACGCATTCTAGAGTCAACCCTGGTCCACTTTTATAATGATATTCCGAAAAGGCGTCCACCTATGGAACTAAGGCCCACTCCGTTTTAAAACAATTATTAACACCTTTCGTTTGATACCCGTATTGTACAAACGCATTTTAAAGTCAACCCTGGTCCACTTTTATAACGATATTCCGAAAAGGCGTACACCTATAGAACTAAGGCCCACTCCCTTTTAAAACACTTATTAACACCTTTCGTTTGATATCCGTATTGTACAAACGCATTCTAGAGTCAACCCTGGTCCACTTTTATAATGATATTCCGAAAAGGCGTCCACCTATGGAACTAAGGCCCACCCCCTTTTAAAACACTTATTAACACCTTTCGTTTGATACCCGTATTTTACAAACGCAATCTAGAGTCAACCCTGGTCCACTTTTATAATGATATTCCGAAAAGGCGTCCACCTATGGAACTAAGGCCCACTCCCTTTTAAAACACTTATTAACACCTTTCGTTTGATACCCGTATTGTACAAATGCATTCTAGAGTCAACCCTGGTCCACTTTTATAATGATATTCCGAAAAGGCGTCCACCTATAGAACTAAGGCCCACGCCATCTTAAAATACTCATTAACACCTTTCATTTGATAGTCATATCGCACAAACAAATTCTAGAGTCACCCCTGATCCATCTTTATGGCGATATCTCGAAACGGCGTCCATCTATAGAACTTAGGCCCACGCCCTTTTAAAATACTCATTAATACCTATCATTTGATACCCATATAGTACAAACAAATTCTAGAGTCACCCCTGGTCCACGTTTATGGCGATATCTCGAAAAGGCGTCCACATATAGAACTAAGGCCCACGCCATCTTAAAATACTCATTAACACCTATCATTTGATACCCATATAGTACAAACAAATTCTAGAGTCACCCCTGGTCCACGTTTATGGCGATATCTCGAAAAGGCGTCCACATATAGACCTAAGGCCCACGCCATCTTAAAATACTCATTAACACCTTTCATTTGATAGTCATATCGCACAAACAAATTCTAGAGTCACCCCTGATCCATCTTTATGGCAATATCTCGAAACGGCGTCCATCTATAGAACTTAGGCCCACGCCCTTTTAAAATACTCATTAATACCTTTCATTTGATACCCATATCGTACAAAATAAATTCTAGAGTCACCCCTGGTCCACCTTTATGGCGATATCTCGAAACGGCGTCCATCTATAGAACTTAGGCCCACGCCCTTTTAAAATACTCATTAATACCTTTCATTTGATACCCATATCGTACAAAATAAATTCTAGAGTCACCCCTGGTCCACCTTTATGGCGATATCTCGAAAAAGCGTCCACCTATAGAACTTAGGCCCACTCCCTTTTAAAATGATCATTAACACATTTCATTTGATACCCATATCGTACAAACAAATTCTAGAGTCAGGCCTGGTCCACCTTTATGGCGATATCCCTAAATGGCGTCCATCTATAGAACTATGGTCCACTTCCTCTTAAAATACTCTTTAATACCTTCCATTTAATTCACATGTCATACAAACACATTCCAGGGTTACCCTAGGTTCTTTTTACAATATGGTGATTTTCCCTTACTTTGTCTCCACAGCTCTCAACTGAGTATGTAATATTCGGTTACACCCGAACTTAGCCTTCCTTACTTGTTTTAATTAATCGTGTGAGATCAAAAAATGTTAGGCTCTTGTGAGATGATTGGTTTCCTTTTTAGGTAAATATCGCGGATAACTCGCTTACATTAAACCATAGGGCTCTTGATTATATAAAGTATTCAAAAGACATGAAGATATAAACTGTGTGGGAACTATTTATTTATTAAAATAGCCGAACCTAAGGTTTGTAGTCTGACAACACGTAAAATGATTTTTCTCCAATTTCCTTTATTGACTACAAAATAAGTTTGTCAAATAAAAAACACACTGATACACTAACAACATATATTTTTTATTTGGCACAACAAATGCATTTCGGACAGACCTGCTGTCCATCATCAGCGACGCGCTACTAAAACAAAGGAGTCAAGAATATAAACAAAATAGAAAATATTAGCAATATTATATCAATTACAAAACAACGTACATATGTATGTATTAAACTAAAGAAAAAAGAGGGGAATTTATGTTCCCGTTGTCAGCATTCATGGCAATCTTGGTTTTTGTGATGTAGAGAGATCCGTAAGCGTCTAACTTTCTGTTGTTGTGCACCGCTTTTATTAAATGAAGACTCTCTTCTACAGTGCCGATGCTGTGCTTTGTTGAGCTGTCGTCATTTGTCGTGTGAATATGCGCTGCTACTGCAGACCGATGAATTTGTTTATTGTTGGCGTGCTTTTCGTGTTCTTTGAAACTGTGCTTTGTTGATCTGTCGTCATTTGTCGTGTGAATATGCGCTGCTACTGCAGACCGATGAATTTGTTTATTGTTGGCGTGCTTTTCGTGTTCTTTGAAACTGTGCTTTGTTGAGCTGTCGTCATTTGTCGTGTGAATATGCACTGCTACTGCAGACCGATGAATTTGTTTATTGTTGGCGTGCTTTTCGTGTTCTTTGAAACTGTGCTTTGTTGAGCTGTCGTCATTTGTCGTGTGAATATGCGCTGCTACTGCAGACCGATGAATTTGTTTATTGTTGGCGTGCTTTTCGTGTTCTTTGAAACGAACACGAAAAGCACGCCAACAATAAACAAATTCATCGGTCTGCAGTAGCAGCGCATATTCACACGACAAATGACGACAGCTCAACAAAGCACAGCATCGGCACTGTAGAAGAGAGTCTTCATTTAATAAAAGCGGTGCACAACAACAGAAAGTTAGACGCTTACGAATCTCTCTACATCACAAAAACCAAGATTGCCAGGAATGCTGACAACGGGAACATAAATTCCCCTCTTTTTTCTTTAGTTTAATACATACATATGTACGTTGTTTTGTAATTGATATAATATTGCTAATATTTTCTATTTTGTTTATATTCTTGACTCCTTTGTTTTAGTAGCGCGACGCTGATGATGGACAGCAGGTCTGTCCGAAATGCATTTGTTGTGCCAAATAAAAAATATATGTTGTTAGTGTATCAGTGTGTTTTTTATTTGACAAACTTATTTTGTAGTCAATAAAGGAAATTGGAGAAAAATCATTTTACATGAAGATATAGTCGAATTTGGCTGAAACTTCGCAAAGACAATATATTGCTTTCTTGCTATATGTCAAAATGTTACTACTTGCTATTGTAAAATGGATTTTGTAAATGAACACATTGTGCATTGACCAAATAGAGTAAATTTTGGGTATTTTTTGTCGATAATATAACAAAAACAGATACTTGAGTTTAAGTCATTTAAATACATCAAAGTGCATAGGTCCATCGGCGATTTCGTTGGAGCTTCCTAATTCCGAGAATTTCGATAAACATATGTCCATTTCCATGGCATCGTCCTACGGTGATTCCCGCTTTTTCTATTCACCTGATTCACCTTCCCCGTTTTCATTCATCTGTGCCACAAAAAAAATATGTTCCATTGGGAGAAACTCTTCAGAGGTTATTAATTTTCCTCCCCACAAAGAGATTGACTGACTCCATCGGAGTACAGTTTTTTTATAGCATGACATTGGTAAAAGATTGAAGAATTGTTTTGGTTGAATTCTATCTTACTTGAGCAGATTTGTATTCAAAGTTAACTTCCTTGCTATCAAAAACGCTACAACTGCCTATAGAGCCTACTTTAAATGGCTATAATTACAAACTATTGTGTATAGAAGAATATTTTTCTTAGAAAATAGGATATTGCTATTGCAATTTGCAAACTCACAAAGCAGTATAGATTGTATCTATTTGACCATATACCGCTAGGAAGAATATATGGAGGAACTTAAGAGCTTTTATAATGTATTGCCTTTCCTTCAATTGTTTAATCACCTATTGAGGACGTGCAAATGTAGGCTAGTACTTTTTAATGCAAGCCTTTTTATATGGCACATTGGTAACACTCATTTAGAAAGATGACAATTTTCGGAACAGAGATGTTGAATTATTTGTAATTTGCTTTTTTTAGTATTAAACTTTTAGGAAAATTTCAATATGAATACTTTTCCAGTTATCTTCTTCGTGCTTTATTGTAATTTAAATATGGAAAAAACTGGTCATCACGGACAATAATTAAATTTTTGTGTTGATATTTTTTTATTTATTAATTAAATGCAACCATGTGATATTTGAGCGGGTTTTGTGCATGTACGACATTTTTCATAATTGATTGGTACTAGAAAAGCGTGTGCACACTCAGCAAAGGCTGTATTCATTTGAATGTTTATTCTGTGTTGAAACATGTTTGTGTTTCATTCAATTACTTCATTCTTTCTTCGAAGAGTTAAGAAGTGCATTTTTTTCCACTACTGAATGAAGAATGGGTTGACTTTTAAGCCACATTCCTTAGCAAGGAATGAATGAATGAAGAGAACGAATTCTTAAATCAATGATTTAAAATTTCAAATGATATTGCACAGTTTTACAGCTCTGATATCAATCTCGCTTAGTTTATGCCGTTATAGGGTACCGTTATGCGAACAAAATGAATATACTTTGCCAGCTGTGCTGAGTATAATAATGCTTCTGTTATTATGTAACGAAAAAAGGCAGAAAAGTGATTCCACTTTCACGTTTCAATATTTATTTTAATACGTAATTTAATTTGAATTTAATTATTGGAATTGAGATTTGGCATTGCCTATTATACTTTATTAATTCCAGGTAACAAAATAAGAGAAGGAAGATGTTGTATTTAAATAAATATATCGTAGTAGATCTATTTTATATACCTACTACTAATTATATCTACACTACCTAGTTCTAAGTACGGCAAACTGTAAGCTTTATATATTAAATAAACTAGTTGATTCTAACTACAACAGGACTGTCCTTGAGATTCTAGCCCCCAGTATCGGTGCAATTGACTTTTCGGATCTAACACCATAGAAGAGTCGCCGAATAGGGGGATGGTCACATGAGGAGAGCTCCGTATCTGGTATTGCATAAAAAGTCTAAAATGTTAAAAAAAAAAAACTTTTAAATTTTATCAGATGCTTATAGCTTGACATCACTTGTTCAGCTATGTTATCTATGGACTATTGCTAGGGTCTGTCTTTATGATCACAACCTCCACTATCGGTGCAATTGCCTTTTTGGGTTTAACATCATAGACACGTCACCGAGTATGGAAGATGGTCACATGACGATAGAACCGTGTGGCTTGATGACTGCAATTCTGGCACATTAGCTTAGGATTGAAATATAATTTGTAAAAAAACACAAATGAACTTTGAATAATATTTTGCAATGTTCATCGTCTTTACAATTGCAGTTAATTTGATATATTAGGTTGTGTTGTTGGTCTTTCTTTATTTTGTCTTTGATTTTTGTAAATTTAATTTGATAATTTTGATTGAGCTTTAGGCCAGATTATTGAATAAAACTTCTTTTTTAGTAGTATTCAAAATATATTTATTTTTCGATATTTCGACTTCAATCTGAAGTCATCATCAAGAATACATATGGATATGTATGATTTTTGTAAATATTGATCCGAGTGTGTGATGTGGTCGAGAGGCAAAGTTTATTTTGTTGTTGGGTATGAATGTGCTTAATATTTTGTTATCTGTTAAACCTGGTAGGTATGCTATGCCAGTAACTCTTTTGGGTTGTATGTTTGTTGTTGCATTATTACTGCCTCTTTCATTTCTATCAATATTTGTTGTAATCCATTTTTCCATAAGTGCGTTAGGGTATCCGATTTTATATAGAATACTTCTAATTTTCATGTTGTTTTGTTGTCTGAACTCCTGGTCGCTGAGTTTTGTCGATAAAGTTTTTGGCAGTATTTCTTTTCTGTGACCAAGGATGATTTGAATTAAAGTTGATTATCCTAGATGATGCTACAGCTTTCGTGTACCAGTTCGTTGTAATCACGTTGTTGAGCCGGTAAATTTCCATATCAAGGTAGGCTGGTTCCATGTTTTGTTCACCTTCCATAGTAAATTTGATTTTTGTGTGTTGAGCATTAATTGTCTTGAGAATAACCTCCACGTCCGAATTTTTAATTATGGGAAAAACGTCGTCTATATATTTATTTATGTATTTTATATGTATGTTTTTCGACTTAAGTTCTGCGATACTGCCGTCCAGTATTTTGTCTAGAACGATGTCCGCTACCGTCGGAGATAGGGGATTTCACATGGGCATTCCATATATTTGTTGGTAAGTGACTCCATCAAAAACTAGGTAATTATTATCACGCAGAAAAAATTCAAGGGCAGCTTGAAAATTTTTCTTTGGAATTGATGCTGGGCTTTTGAAGAATTGGCCATTGTTGCATTATAGTTCGGATCGCTATATGTATGGGTATGTTGTTAAAAAGTGATACCACATCAAAAGATACTAATATTTCATCCTCTTCTATTGAGATGTGCTTGAGGTTCTCCTTTGATTGTAATGAATTTTTGATGTTGTATGCTTCCGAGATGATGCTTTTTAATATTTTCCTATAAATTTTGCCAATTTGTAACATGGAACATTCAGTGATGATGCAATGTGTCTTAGTGGGTTATTTTGTTTGTGCATTTTAGGGAGTCCGTATAGTCTTGGTGCTGTAGCTGCATATCATGTCAGCTGGTGCTTTATCTTTGCGTCAATACTTTTTTGTCTGTACATTTCCTTTACGAGTGCATTATTCTTTCTTAACAATTGTTGCGTTGGGTCAATTCTCATAGTCTTATATGTTTGTTTGTCACTTAAAAGGTCTTTCATTTTATAATTGTATTCGGTTTTGCACATTATGACCGTTTTGTTACCTTTATATGCATTTGTGATAATTATTGATTGTTTGTGCTTGTTAACTATCTGTTTTGTTTCTTCAAAAACTTTCAAAATTAATTTCTTTTCAAGTCCGCATTTTACTTTGTTTTTGTAACTTCTTATTCTACTAGCAATATTGCACCTAATCCTGTCTTTTTCCTTTTCGTCCTCAATCATTTGTAAGCCTTGTCCGATATCGGCAATCAAATGTATTGGCGAGAAGGATTTCTTTGATACTGGTAACGCAAACTTGTTCCCCAGTGATAATAGCCAGCGGCACACTTTTGGTATATTAATATCCGTTTGGTTGATCAACCAATCCTCGTTCAAACGTAACCCATATTTCTCAAAGCTTCTCTCTATATGTGTTTGAATTTTGGAGTTAACTTGCTTGCTGTAATGTCTCTTAAATGTTGTTTGTGGTTTTCTGTAATTAAATGGAAGTTCTTTTTTCAAGTCTCTTCCGTAGGTCTTCGCAGATGTGGCCAATAGTTTTGAGTAACATTTTTATTCTTATGTTTGTTTCCTTTATTTCCACGATTAAAATTCTTGATAGAAACTCCGTTTAAATTTTCTTCAACACACCGTAATATAATATATGATAATATGTCAAATTAACTGCAATGGTAAAGACGAAGAACATTGCAATAAAGTATACATAGGCACAACGAAGAGAGCTTTGAGAATTAAAATTAACGAGCACAAAGCATACGCGAAAACAAAAAGATGTCCACTGCGTTGGCTCAACACCTGACAAAAAGCGATCATACAGCGGACTTTGGTAACGCGCAAGTATTAGACATAGAAGGAAATACGAAGAAAAGACTAACATAGAAGGGCTTCGTATCCAACAACAAATACAATGTACAATGAACTTCAAAGAAGATGTTGATGGAATAAATAGCGCTTACAAATCTGTGATACAAAACAAATGGCGAACAGCTGGGTTAGAGTGTGGATGTTTAATTCTAATGTTAAGTGTTAAAATGTTTGTATAAATGTAAATAAATGCCACTCGTTAAAAAACTGTGTAACTATATATTAAGGTATGTATGTACGTGAAAAATTTTAAGTGTTTTAAATATTAAATAAATGTGTTTTCTTGTTTTAAATAAAGATAATTACTCCCTGAAGAGGACACAATATCGTCTCGAAACGCGTCGGGGTTAGAAAAGAAAAATTAAGTTTTTGCTTTAAACTCAAGGGCCAATACAGCTCTGAATAAGTACAAAACAATGAATTTTCCTTGGCCTAAATCAGAAAAATTTTTCAAACTTTACCATTGACTTATTTACAGGCGATTTTGAACGAATAAAAAAATAAAAGTTTATAATGGACTCAACTACATGTAAACGTATCAAAAGAAATCTCTCTTACATTAGCATAGGATGAAAAGCTTTTTGTAAATTTGAAACTTGCCTAATTCGGCTTACACAAAATCCTTATTTTTGATTTTGAAAATTAAAAAAAAATCGACTTTTGGAAAAATGTGAATATATTGCGTAAATTTGCATAACTTTTTTTCTCCTTTTCAGGAACTCCAGAACTTTTTAGAAGCTTCTCAGAAAACCATTTTTTTTTTGATTTAGAAATTTTTTTTTAAATGTTCGACTTTTGAAAAAATGTGTACATTGGGCGTAAATTTGCAGAACTTTTTTTCTCCTTTTAAGGAACTTCAGAAGTTTTTAAAAGCTACTCAGAACACCAATTTTTTTTTGATTAAAATTTTTTTTTTTTAATTCGACTTTTGGAAAAATGTGAATATTGGGCGTAGATTTGCAGAACTTTTTTCTTTTCAGGAGCTCCAGAACTTTTAAAAGCTACTCAGAACAGCATTTTTTTTTTATTTTAAAAGTTTTTTAAATTTCCGACCTTTGGGAAAATGTCAATATTAGGCGTAAATTTGCCGAACTTTTTTTCTCCTTTTCAGGAACTCCAGAACTTTTTAAAAGCTGCCCAGAACACGATTTTTTTTATTTTAAAAAATTGTTTAAATTTTTGACTTTTGAAACAATGTATATATTGGGCGTAAATTTGCTGAACTCTTTTTTCCTTTTCAGGAACTCCAGAACATTTTTAAAGTTACTCAGAACAGCAATTTGTTTTTTGATTTTATAAATTTTAAAAAAAATTCGACTTTTGGAAAAATCCGTATTATTAATTTTGCAAAGTATTTCGGAACTTCATGCAGACACGCGGAAACCAAACATTTGAATCACGAGTGTAAAATCAATATGAGTTTAAAATTTGAAATTCCCTACCAGATCCTATCCTACCTAAAAGAGCTCTCTTTGGTGGTAAAGGAACTTGTAGCATTACTTTAAATGCACTTCTTTTAAATGGTACAATATACATACATTCATACCGACCACCCAAGTACTCAAGTTAAACCAACAGACATAATGTGAATAAGCGAGAGCTCAACATCACTTGTGCATGCCGACACACACGACACTTATTTGGTTACATTTGTCATCCAGTCACATTGACCAAAACTCTTATCGATCAGTCAATGGTCAATGTGACTGCCAAAATATTTATATGTAATATTTATATGTATCTAATTGCACGTGTCTATAAATAGGTCACTATAATAATAGTATGCTGACTTGGCATATATGCGGCCACCGTGGTGTGATGGTAGCGTGCTCCGCCTATCACACCGTATGCCCTGGGTTCAACTCCCGGGCAAAGCAACATCAAAATTTTAGAAATAAGATTTTTCAATTAGAAGAAAATTTTTCTTAGCGGGGTCGCCCCTCGGCAGTGTCTGGCAAGCGCTCCGATTGTATTTCTGCCATGAAAAGCTCTCAGTGAAAACTCATCTGCCTTGCAGATGCCGTTCGGAGTCGGCATAAAACATTTAGGTTCCGTCCGGCCAATTTGTAGGGAAAAATCAAGAGGAGCACGACGCAAATTGGAAGAGAAGCTCGGCCTTAGATCTCTTCGGAGGTTATCGCGCCTTACATTTATTTTTTTTTTTTTTAAGTATTAGTGTAAACACGTATTTGTAATGTACGAAATTTTGAATAAAAGAGGAAGCATTTTCCAATAAAGAATCAATATTTTTCAACAAGCGCGTTTAAATTGTTTACATATTTCAGACTCCTAGTGGTTGAGCTTTCTAGCCGCTATTTAACAAATAAAAAAGTCGTATATGTGTTTTTGAATTTTGAATAAGCGTTTGGGATAACGCGTGGGCATCCGCCACGAATTAATGTTTAGATATTGCTACTTTTGAAAATATAATCAAATACAAACTTATAACTAAACGAAATATATACAAAACATTTAATTGTAAATATATTCTCGTTTGGTAGAAAATGTTGCTTGTTCGGTGGGTTTCCGGCACACAATAGTTTTATAGCAATGTTCCTTGGATGGATTATGGGTGAAAATTATTGTTTGGGTTTGGTGAATAATATCGTGTGGACTTGAAAATTTCCCTGTGCTCGCCAAAGCTTTCGTTATGGGTGAAGGTATCCCAGCACATTAGCTCAGATGACTTATTACCATTTAATTTATGAAAATTTTAGGATTTTTTTGTTTGTTGTACGCGCGCTTATTGTCGGTTTATGAGCATCCTGCCCCACAGCACACACAAAGGATTTTGAATACTACGGCTTTAGTCCTTACTGGACTTCACGCGCTGAGGGACAAAAGTTTAAAAATTAAATACACCGACTATTACCAAATATTCATCGCGCATCCACGACGTGCATATGCCCAACGTTAAAATTGTTCTTTTCTTCTGCCACAGTTATGCCCTGCAAGCAGAATCCAACAGCAACACCGGTTCTATATACCGTTTTCTGTTGTACTCATTTCCAACCTAATCAAACATTCTTTACCATCACCTACACGCCGGCATTGTCTGCCATATACGTCCTTGGTAGTTCATTCATAACTTTAGCTAAAAGATCCAAATTTTTATCCTTTGTTGAATTCATTTGGTTAATATTCAAAATATATTTTCAGGCTAGTGCTTGGGCGACCCGATTTGTTCACACCAAAAAAGGGAAGTTGACTGGCGATATGGGCAATTCCGTGAGGAGTAGGACACCCACTCATACATGGTTCCGATCTTGAGATGCAGTGAACCATGTGTTGGAACTATTTGAATGTCGAGGTTAGGGAAGTATACATAACTTACAAGCCTATAAGAATTATTACTTTGCGTACTTTTGGTTTGTCTTTTTCTAGGTAACTTGCCAACGACATGGGAAGTCGGGCGTACCACTCGAGAGGGCAAAGTACGCCCAACGCGGTGAACACCCACCCCTGACAACTACAGGGGATAGGACACCAAGCTCAGGCATTCCACCTTGTCAGATTGGGAGAAAGGGTGAACAATTCCAAGTGTTTCTGTAAAATGCCATGGTTGACTGTATGAAAGGCCTTAGATTAGCCTAGCGCTACGGGTGTTGCTCTGTAGTGGGCTTCTTGATTCAGTCCACATTTATCTGTGTGTTGATGGCGTTTAGCGCGGTTGTGGTGCTATGTAATCTTTATAAGACATGCTTATGTTACACAGCATAAAAAATAAAAAACAACACCTGTGAGTCGTTTCACTTCTTTTTTACTTGAATACATCCGTCGTTGGCGGGAGGAGTATCGGTGGGGTGTCGGATGCCAATGTTGCATCGGCTGCCAGCTGACGCATTTTACAAATCCTACGCTTACTATGGAAGTGTCTGGCGAGCGATGAGAACTTCCTATCATTCGTATGGGGGCGTCCAATTTGATCTGCCAACATCTCACCTCTACTATCAGCTTGTATATCCGAATTCCCCAGATCGTGGTGGGAATTAAAGTCGCCAAAAAATATGGTTTTCACAAGTAAGAAGGCCACTGATATCAGGGTGATATCCACTAGGCCAGATGACAGGAGGGATGGAGAGGTTGGTAATTTCTAAATTCTTATCTCCTGGACAAATACACCTTGACGTTCTAGGACATTATCCCCGAGATAGACATAGGAACTGCTAAGCCAATAAATCAATGACATTTTCCATTCTCACCAAACATTGACAAATTGATGGGATATCAAAAAAAAAATAAAAAAAATTTAGTTAAACGGTTTTATTGAAAAACAATACATATATTAAGCAATAATAATACTAAAAGTGAATTCATGAATGAATTTCTTTTTTCGCCCAAATCATTTTGATATATAGAAGTCTATATCTATCAGAGCTGTTGTTCGGGCGGGGATAAATGGAGCCGGAATTCCTCGTGAATTCCGGAAACGGGGAACCTATGGGGAGCCGGTTCTTGAAACTCGCGATAATGAAACGGAAAACTTACCAGCTGTGCCTAGCTGTCCAACAACAAACAGATAAGTTAAATATCCAAAGATGTAAAATATATATATATATGATAGCCTGTCGCACAGGCCTTTATTAAAAATATAAAAGGATGAAATAAAAATGTATTGTTTTTGTTTTTAGCACCCTTCGAAATGGATCTATCTGCGCGGCTATGGCAGGTTGTGTGAAAAATTTTCTACTTACTATTCCAAAAACAAAATACAATTTTTAAAATTTAGAAAAATTAAAAAATAACAATAATTATCATTAGAAAAAACATTATTGTTCTGGACTTGAGCTCGATTCGAACCTTGAATGATTTATCAATAGGCCGATAAAAACAAAAACAATTGTTAATAAACCATGAGCACTTGGGAATGTCAAACAAAGTAATTGACAATAAACAAAAATCCAGCATTGTCAGTGATTTGCACCAGATGGCGCAACACTGAATAAATATAGTTGGTAAAAAGGAATAGAAGTAGCAAATTTGCCAGTCAAACAAACCACCGCTGTATAGCTAAATGATTAGCGCAGCATGCCTCAAGCGTACTGATGATGAAGGCTTAGCACCCTTCGAAATGGATCTATCTGCGCAGCTATGACAGGTTGTCTGAAAAATTTTCTACTTACTATTCCAAAAACAAAATACAATTTTTCAAATTTAGAAAAATTAAAAAATAACAATAATTATCATTTGAATAAAATTATTGTTCTGGTTTGAGCTCGATTCGAACCTTGAATGATAAAAATGTATTGGCAAACACTCACCTGGTGGATCGCTGATAGAACAATAAGGGCGATACTATAGCTGTTCGTCCCTTTTATAGGCTATAAGGAACTGATGCCATTTAACGTATCCGTATGATGGAACAAAATCCAAGAAAGGAAAAAAACGCAACGAGTACTTGCAGCGAGTCTTCTACCAGCGACCCCTTCAGGTGAGGTTTGTAGTTGATAATGCAGACTTTAACATGCCGCCCGCCTTGCAGCATCACTGCAATATAAATTCAATATTAATGTATAAACTTCATTATAAATTCAATTACGTATAAACTTCATTATAAATTCATTTTTTCTTAACGCTAAAGGTTTTTGCTTGCCAGCTCAGTAGGGGGTTACTCCGAATATGACCCATCCAAAAACGGTGTTTTGCGCAGCCGGCCGCGTCGGGGTTGCAGGCCTAAATACAGGATGGAGTATGGCTCCACACGCGTCTACTCCCAGAATCAGAGACACTGCGCTTGAGCGGTAGAATGAGGGGTCTGCTAGGCGTAGGTTGTCGAAATCATCGGCGACACGCGCATCAATAGTACGCTCAGGGGCGCTCCTTACGAGGCTCCCAAGGGCCTTTTCCTGGCTTTGCACCCTCTCATTCAGACCCTTCAAATTAAGGCCGCAGTGTTATCTTTCATTCCATGTCAGCAGATGGAGTCGTTGTGCAAGGCCGCGAGATATGGTGGATATGGGTTGCCCAAGGTCGAGGATCGCGCGTACTGCATGAGTTCGTCCCATTGTAATTACTTTGGTCACCACGGTAGGCATAAGGACAGAAAAACCCGTAGCGTTTCTGGCAACCCATTGAATTCGCTCTCAAGCGTCCCTTAGCCCTCGGGGTGGACCTTGTTGTGCGACGCGCCTTCGTCGCTGTCTCGCTGTGCTCGACGCTGGTGGGGCGAAGGAGACGGCCGAGAAACTATGGACCGGATACCCTACAGGGGTGGTCTGAGTACCGGTGTTTCGGCGGTGACTGGCACAAGAGCATTTATCTGCTGGAGGTCTTCATCGCTGGCATCAATCTCCAGTATTTCTTCACTTGACTCCGACAGCTCTCGAGCCCGGTATGGTCGCGGTCGCTGACTTGGCCGATTTTCCACCTCGTCAAGGCCCTGTGGCACGTCATCCTCTCGCCGTGGTGTCTCCCGTAGGTGGAGAAGGCTGTGATGCTGCTCATGGCATCGGTCACGTCGCCCTGTAGACGGACAATTGCGCATTTCATGGCGCGGTGACAGGCAATTGGCACAATGGCGGTGGAGGAGGACGGCGCGTAGTCTCTCCTCTGGTTCCATATGGCGCAATTGGCGACAGAACAGAAGTCGGTGGTTGTGCTGACATAAGGGGCATCGATGGGTGTTTTTAGTATTGGCTCGGACCATTTTGGTTTGAACGACTTTTATCTAAGAGAAGAAAAAAGAAAGAAGAAAAAAGAAAGCTGAAAAGAGAGAATTTTTTACTTAGGGATTTCGATAGGTAGTAGGACTAATTTAACTATTGGCCGTGTAATCACACCACGGGCTGTGCGTGTTTCTACCACCCGTACTCGATTATCTTGGCCTGGGAAATCCTTTACCACTCTACCAAGTCGCCATTCATTAGCAGGTAAATTATCCTCTTTGAAAATTACTAGATCGTTAACCTCAAGATTTCGTTGGGGGTGTTGCCACTTAACCATCTTATGTAGCTCCTTGAAGTACTCTCCCTTCCATCGTTGGCAGAATCCTTGATGAATAGCTTTGAGCGTTTGCCATCGGTTGACAATTGACATCGGTGTTCCTTCAACTTCTGGTTCTGCATTCGCGAGTATGGGGCTTCCAATCAGAAAGTGTCCAGGGGTGAGGGGTTCAATGCAGTCGGGGTTGTCAGACATCGGACTGATCGGTCTCGAGTTCAGACAGGCTTCTATTTTAGCCAGTAGAGTGGATAACTCCTCCATTGTGAATCCCATGGTAGTTGAAATTTGCGGAAATGGGTTTTGAAACTCTTCACCCCTGCTTCCCATAGTCCTCCCATGTGGGGTGCTCCTGGTGGGATAAAATGCCAGTGGATTTCTTGATGGGCATATGATATAGTGGTATGCCGAGCAGCTTCAGTTATGAAATTCCGAAAGTCTTGCCTTAATGCTTTGTTTGCTCCTACAAAGTTCGTCCCATTGTCCGAATACACCTGGTGGGGACAGCGTCGCCGAGATATGAACCGTACAAATGCAGCCAGAAATGTGGCTGTCGATAGATCGCTTGTTGCTTCTAAGTGTATTGCTTTCGTAGCAAAGCAAACAAACACGCAGACATAACCCTTCGTTAATAGGCATGCCCTGCCCGTATAATTTTTGATGTCGAACGGACCAGTGAAATCGATTCCGGTATTAGTGAAGGGTCTCGAGAGCTCCGTTCGTTCTGGCGGTAGTGCTGCCATCAACTGCTCACGTGTCCTTTTCCTGTAGATGAGACAAACTTTGCAATTATTTATTATATTTTTTATCAAATTTTTTGGCTTCACGATCCAATATCCTGATCGCAAAGTCGTAGCATTAGTTGATTTCCCCCGCGTAGGGAAATCAAATGGGAAAATTGTACTACAAGCCGCGAAAACGCGCAGTCGTATGGGAGAATAATTGGACAACGTTCGTTGAGGGTGCGGATGAAACCCTTTGAGCAAACGGCATCAGTTGAAGCTAGAATCCGATACTCTTGAGCGTAGCATCGTTTCTGCGGTAAACGAATGAGCCGGGCTTTTACCATCTTAATTTCTTCTGGTGAGATATCTGAGGTGCTCTTGCGGGGGGTTAACTTATGCACAGGATGCGTGTTGCGGTAGAACTGGAAGGTCCGTGCGATGACTCTGAGGGCTCTAGAAAAGTTCGAAAATCGCTCCAGAATATCCGGGAGCTGGTGGTATGAGCTCGGATAGCTCGTTGTTCTAGGTCCGTTTCCATAAGCAAAGCACCTGTTTTGCTTGGCCACTCCGATGGGGGCGCCTTAAGCCATCTTGGCCCTTGCCACCAGAGCGTGCTGTCCGCCAACTCTTGCGGAGTCACACCGCGACTGCCCAGGTCCGCTGGATTATCGCTAGATTCCACATGATTCCATCCCTCCACTCCGACGAGCTCATCAATTTTTGCGACCCGATTCGCCACGAAGGTTGTCCAGCAGCACGGTGGCTTTTTCATCCAGGAGAGCACGATGGTCGAGTCCGTCCATCTGTAGATGGTCGGCTGCGTAACATCGAATTGAGGGGAGCAAAGCGTGGATAAGTTCGGCCAGAAGCAATACTCCACATAATTCCAACCGTGGTAAAGAGACGGTTTTAACTGGGGCCACCTTGGTTTTACCTACCAGTAAACTGACATGAGGAGTCCTGTTTGTTGTGCGGTCGTACACTCTTACATACAGGGCGGCTGCATATGCCTTTTCAGAGGCATCGCAAAAGCCGTGGAACTCGATTTCATACCACGGTGTGAAATGAATCCACCGTGGAATTTTAATTTCTGAATTGTGGGTATAATTTTTTAGAAAAGTTTCCCATCGCCGGTGAGGGTCTGGAGGGAGGCTATCATCCCAATCAATCTTCGTAAGCCATATGCCTTGCATCAAGATTTTGGCTTCTACTACTATGGGTCCTAACCATCCTGCGGGGTCAAATAATTTGGCAAAATAAGACAAAACCTCTCGTTTGTTGTAATTTGGTTTTGTAGGGATTTCCTGGACGCTAAAATGGAACAGATCGTGTACCGCATTCCACCGTATACCTAACATCCTGGCTTCGCTGAGGTCATCAATTTCCAGGAACTCCTCCTTTAGTAGGTGCTCCTTTGGTAACGCTGCCAAGGTCTCTTTCGAGTTTGACGTCCATTTCCGAAGGGGGAATTCAGCTCCATTGAGCGCTTCTATGAGCTCGTCACGAGCTTGTAGTGCTGTCTCGCGGTCATGGGCACCTGTGAGAAGAACGTCGACGTACACATGCTGCTTCAATATCCTGGAAGCTAAAGGGAAACGAACCCTGATATCGTCAGCTAACTGGAGGAGAGTCCTGATAGCTAACTACGGGACACAGTTTACTACAAAAGTCACTGTGCGGAGTTCGTAGTCAACCAGCTCATCGTTCTGGGACTCCCGAAAAATTATCCTGTGAAACTGGGTGTCTTTGGGGTGTAGCAGGATCTGCCTATACATCTTCTCGATGTCTGCATTGAACACATACTTAAAAAAGCGTCATTTTAATAATAGGGCAGTAAGGTCGGCTTCTAGAACTGGTCCAGGGTAGAGAACATCATTCAGACTAACTCCATTCAACGTGGGACAGGAAGCGTTGAAGACCACGCGCACCTTCATGGTTATACCATCCGGCTCGAAGGACCATGTTCGAGCGGGGATAAATGGAGCCGGAATTCCTCGTGAATTCCGGAAACGGGGAACCTATAGGGAGCCGGTTCTTGAAACTCGCGATAATGAAACGGAAAACTTACCATCTGTGCCTAGCTGTCCAACAACCAACAGATAAGTTAAATATCCAAAGATATAAAATATATATATCTATGATAGCCTGTCGCGCAGGCCTTTATTAAAAATATAAAAGGATGAAATAAAAATGTGTTGGCAAACACTCACCTGGTGGATCGCTGATAGAAGAATAAGGGCGAGACTATAGCTGTTCGTCCCTTTTATAGGCTCTAAGGAACTGATGCCATTTAACGGATCCGTATGATGGAACAAAGTCCAAGAAAGGAAAAGAAACGCAACGAGTACTTGCAGCGAGTCTTCTACCAGCGATCCCTTCAGGTGAGGTTTGTAGTTGATAATGCAGACTTTAACAGCTGTAAAAAGATTGAATCAATTGAGGGTGCATTCTATCAGCATTCTTTTAAAAATTAGTGATTTTTTGGTTGCATATTATAAATCTCCATTCCTGAATGGCTTAAAATCCTTTAACTCAAAGCTAAAGTGTGTGTTATTGAATGGTAAAACATAATTCAATATAGAGTGTGAATGTAGGAACCATTCCAAATCTTTAATAAATGTAAACTTGAAATGAATGCACACTTTTTTTCCATTCAGTACTAAATACTTTTTCCCCAAGGTAATTTTTTGTATACTTTCATTGTCATCAGATATGTTAAATCAATTTAGGAGTTGTTGCAAAAAAGGCGTAAAATTGGTCAATAGCAAATATAGCCCCTTCTAATTATTCAAGTAGTTTAATACTTAAGAATTCATGAGCTTAACACTGGCTTATAATTATTGAATATGAATTATTATGTTTGTTTAAGAGCAACTGAAAAGAATGAAGTATTTACTGGTATATTGCGACGGTACCATTTCGAAAACAAACAAACAAGCAGTTAATTATAAACCAGGAAAGTCTTAAATCATATTCATGGTGACCGAACATAAGACATACAAGAAATAGTACTTCATAGCAGATTTTGTATACTTTGTTATTGGGTTCATTTTTTTTTTAATTAATCGTGTGAGATCAAAAAATGTTAGGCTGTTGTGAGATGATTGGTTTCCTTTTTAGGTAAATCTAGCGGATAACTCGCTTACATAAAACCATAGGGCTCTTGATTATATAAAGTATTCAAAAGACATGAAGATATAGTCGAATTTGGCTGAAACTTCGCAAAGACAATATATTGCTTTCTTGCTATATGTCAAAATGTTACTACTTGCTATTGTAAAATGGATTTTGTAAATGAACACATTGTGCATTGACCAAATAGAGTAAATTGTGGGTATTTTTTGTCGATAATATAACAAAAACAGATACTTGAGTTTAAGTCATTTAAATACATCAATATGCATAGGTCCATCGGCGATTTCGTTGGAGCTTCCTAATTCCGAGAATTTCGATAAACATATGTCTATTTCCATGGCATCGTCCTACGGTGATTCCGGCTTTTTCTATTCCACAAAAAAAATATGTTCCATTGGGAGAAACTCTTCAGGGGTTATTAATTTTCCTCCCCACAAAGAGATTGACTGGCTCCATCGGACTACAGTTTTTTTATAGCATGGCATTGGTAAAAGATTGAAGAATTGTTTTGGTTGAATTCTATCTTACTTGGGCAGATTTGTATTCAAGGTTAATTTCCTTGCTATCAAAAACGCCTACTTTAAATGGCTATAACTACAAACTATTGTGTTTAGAAGAATATTTTTCTTAGAAAATAGGATATTGCTATTGCAATTTGCAAACTCACAAACCAGTATAGATTGTATCTATTTGACCATATACCGCTAGGAAGAATATATGGAAGAACTTAAGAGCTTTTATAATGTATTGCCTTTCCTTCAATTGTTTAATCACCAATTGAGGACGTGCAAATGTAGGCTAGTACTTTTTAATGCAAGCCTTTTTATATGGCACATTGGTAACACTCATTTAGAACGATGACAATTTTCGGAACAGAGATGTTGAAATATTTGTAATTTGCTTTTTTTAGTATTAAACTTTTAGGAAAATTTCAATATGAATACTTTTCCAGTTATCTTCTTCGTACTTCATTGTCATTTAAATATGGAAAAAACTGGTCATCACGGACAATAATTAAATTTTTGTGTTGATATTTTTTTATTTATTAATTAAATGCAACCATGTGATATTTGAGCGGGTTTTGTGCATGTACGACATTTTTCATAATTGATTGGTACTATAAAAGTTTAGATTTTAGATTTCAGATTTAGATTAGATTTATTCATTCTTTCAGTAAGTTTTTTACATATATGTATACAATAGGAACTTAACTTAAAAAATTATTAATAAATTAAAGAAAGTTAAGGCATTCAGTAAAATAGTATGCAATTTTAGTGTTGAATGCCGTCACAAATTAAGATTAATGAACATGTACGATATGTGTGGGGTGAAGGTAAAGATAACCCATAAGTTCAATGAGTTAAATAATGAAAATAATAAAGCATTAAAAATAACATGTATACAATAGGAACTTAACTTAAAAAATTATTAATAAATGAAAGAAAGTTAAGGCATTCAGTAAAATAGTATGCAATTTTAGTGTTGAATGCCGTCACAAATTAAGATTAATGAACATGTACGATATGTGTGGGGTGAAGGTAAAAATAATCCATAAGTTCAATGAGTTAAATAATGAAAATAATAAAGCATTAAAAATAACAATTTTGGTTTCAGTTCACTAAGTGACAGGGTTCAGCAAAGTTTTGATCTCGTCGTGTGACAGCTCTAATAAAAATAATTTAACATTTTTTAAAAATTCTCGCAAATTCCTAATGACACGCATAGTCGCAGGTATCTTATTGAATACTTTACAAGAAACGATAGTAAAGAAGTTATTAAAATGAGTAGTACGAGAAGTGGGAACAACAACAAGTCCCAGTGAGTTTTGCATTAAGTTATAATTATCAGAGACGAGGCTGTGTAAATATCCACAGCGAATAAAAAATATTTTTAACGTTTTATAATAGTAGATGTGTTTTACCGGAAGAATTTTCATTTCCCTGAATAAGTCTATGCTGTGGTGAAAACGGATAACGTTGCATATCTTCCTTATGAAAAATTTTTGAATAATAAGAAGTTGCTGGATATTATTGTGAGAAGCACCCCCCCCCCCCCCCCCCCCCCCAACAGCATATGCCATATTGAAGCCTTGAGTGAACCAACTCGTAGTAGATTGTTCTAAGCGTTGCGTTTGAACATATCTTCCTCAGACTATAAAAATAGCGAACTGTGGATCGCATGTAGGACTTCAGGCGAGAAATATGTGTTGACCAACTTAAGGATTGGTCCACAGAAATTCCCATATATTCGAAGACTTTAACTCTTTCAATTGGAAAACACTTGTCGCTACAAGTTGTTTCAGAATTATACCACGTTCCAGAGCACAACAAATTGTTTAGAGCAAAATGTTCGCAGTCAGTGGCGTGGAATATAATATCAATATCGGGAGAGATTTTTGAATGTAAATCGAAATACATCATCTGTGTTTTCCTGCTAACAATCATTTTATGTGTAGCAAACCACACTCTCAACAGATGAACATCATAGTTGACACCTGCTACCAAATATAGATAGTTCGTTGAACTATAGGCTATAGCAAGGTCATCTGCAAACGCGGTAACCTTCCCAAAAAAGGGCAAGGAAAATAAGGAATTCAAATAAACTAAGAACAATGTCGGACCTAAGACAGAACCTTGGGGTACTCCCAGGTTAATAGTAACAGAATCACTGAAACAACTGCCAACCTTAACTTTTTGCGCTCTTCCTGATTAGTAAGATTTCAACCAGTTATACATAAAGCCACGAAAGCCCACGCAATGTAATTTATTTAACAAGATTTGGTGATTTACCATATCAAATGCTTTCGTGATATCTACGAATAGGCCAGCACAGTTCTTTTTTTGTCTAACTCGCTATATATAAAGGAACAAAAGTTCAAGAGGGCATCTTCGGTGGAACGTCCACATCGAAAACCAAATTGCATCGGGCTGAAAAAATTTTTGTTGTTAAGAAATTCAAGAATTCTACGTTTAACAAGCTTTTCAAAAGTTTTCGAGATGGAATAGAGTAAAGAAATTGGTCGGTAATTGTTTATATCTTTGTTGTCACCCTTTTTAAATAAGGGAATGACTACAGCACATTTCAAGTCAGTAGGAAAAATTCCAGAAAAGATGCTTTTGTTAAACAAATAAACTAAAATATCGACTAAATTTAAAGCGACAATTTTCAAAACCTGATTGGAAATTCCATCAGAGCCACAAGATCTGGAGTTATCTAAAGAATTAACTGCCTTTAATATTTCAGCGCCGGTAAAAGGTACAAAGTAAAAACTGCTGCCTGGGGTCGAAAATATAGGGTTAATCATCGAAGTTTCGCATGTGCCTGCAATTAAGTGAGTTAGACCGACTGAAGAAAAGTGACAGTTAAAGAGATTTGCTATAATTTTGGGATCAGAAATGTTTACACCACTTTGTAATAAAATAATTGATGAGTCGACTGATTTAGAACCCCGATTAAAAATATTGTTTATTACCTTCCATTCCTTCTTTGGGTTCCCATGCGATATTCTGAATTCGTTTCTATAGAAACTGTCGTGTTCAAAACGGACTTCTTTCTTTAACTTTTTACATAAGCCTCTATACCGATTACGAATCCTCGTATTGGACGAATATTGAGCGCACTTTCTCCCAAGCTTATTTTTAAGGCGTATGGTTTTAACCAACCGCTTGCTGATCCAAAGCTTCAACTTTATTTCAGACCTAGGTGGAGTGAAAGAAAAGCTTTCTGCCTGTATATGGCTAATAAAGATATTTAAGAAGATTTGGTATGCAACAGAAACGTTTTCTTCAGCATAAACTCAGTCCCAGGACTCAAACCGTAGGTTTTGGTTGAGGGAACCGAAATTAATCCTGGTGAATTTAGAATTAGCATTACTGCTATTCGGGGTTGTTTTTTTGCGTGTAATGTTTATTACTAAGCCTGTCATAGAATGATCTGTAATGTTGAGATTGAGATTTATACCAGTAACAATATTAAATATATAACTGCTGCTGCGAACAAATACATGGTCGAGACAGCTCCCAGAAACATTACGAGTAGGTTCATTTAAAAAGGATGTTAACCCATGATTAGTCATAAGCATTAAGTAGCTATCAGTTATAGCATTTAGGTTGAGGATATCTAAATTAAGGTCACCTAGAATAAAAAAGTTACCAGAATTTTCACTGCAAAGAAGATTTGAAAACTCATCCAAAAATGTGTGAACAGCGACCAAGTGTAGCCTGTAGACACACATGAAACTGAAAACTTTTGAATCCAACTTTAAAAATATCTTTAAAATGTCAGCACTCGTAATATCATATTCTAAGTATTCACACTCGTAATTACTTCTTACAAAAACTCCAACACCACCCGCTGAATATCGGTCATTTGTATTTGCAAAGAAAGTATAGCCAGGTATAGTAAAGTCACGTATTTCGTGACAGTATATCCATATTTCGGAAACAAAAATTAAATCCGGTTTGATTTTAAATAATACCAAATTACAGAGCGACAAATCAAAATTTTGCCGAAGACTGCGTATGTTTTGATGGACAACAACAAAAGAGTCACTAGTATTACATAATAAATTTAAATCTTTGATTGGGCTGATTATGGAGTGGCTGTTATTATTTAAAACATCGAAACAGACCATTTAATTTATTATTAATAAAAAGAAAAAAAGAAATAAAAAGGAAAACTAACTCACTTTTGACAAATCGTCAAAAGTTCTTAAATAAAAACCACGTCATTATCAGCCTTTTTCATCAAAATACTGCCATTCTTAACCCACAGATATTTATAACTTTTCTCTTTTTTTATTTTTTTCGCCACTGTGAACAGAGCTCTATTTTAGCTGGTGAGACTGTCGTTAATAAATATATTGCTTTTGTTTGTATCACCAAGAACTTCGGTAGTTAATTTTCTCTTCATATTACGTTTGCTCGACATTATTTTACTCTTCATTTCAACTGAAGCAAAGTGCACTCGCACCACATTTCTCAAATGAGTGGATTCAGTTCCCTGCTTTATTTTTTTAACATAGCATCTGCTTATGTCGTCAGAAGTGACAGTTATGCCAAAAGCAGAGCCTAAAAGATTTTTTGTGACTTCACTTGCATTGTCACTTGTTAGTTGCGGCACACCAACAATGTCCACAGCACTGCTGAGCAGTTGCTATTCTCTCCAGTTCAATAAACCTTCCAGCTTGCTCACTTTATCGCACACTTTTGCGTTTTCCTCTTTGAGCTGCTTCACTATGCTGAGGAAATCAGAGTTTTGTTTCTTTAAGCCCACGAGTTCTTCATACAGCAATTGCAAAGTGTGTGCACACTCAGCAAAGGCTGTATTCATTTGAATGCTTATTCTATGTTGAAAAATGTTTCTGTTTCATTCAATTACTTCATTCTTTCTTCGAAGAGTTAAGAAGTGCATTTTTTTCCACTACTGATTGAAGAATGGGTTGACTTTTAAGCCACATTCCTTAGCAAGGAATGAATGAATGAAGAGAAAGCATTCTTAAATCAATGATTTAAAATTTCAAATGATTGCACAGTTTTACAGTTCTGATATCTATCTCGATTAGTTTATGCCGTTATAGGGTACCGTTATGCGAACAAAATGAATATACTCTGCGAGCTGTGCTCAGTTGAGTTTAATAATGCTTCTGTTAAAAATAATTATTATGTAACGAAAAAAAGGCAGAAAAGTGATTCCACCTTCACTTTTACAGTATTGATTTTAATACGTAATTTAATTTGAATTTAATTATTGAAATTGAGATTTGGCATTGCCTATTATACTTTATTAATTCCAGCTAACAAAACAAGAAAAGGAAGATGTTGTATTTAAATAAATATATCGTAGTAGATCTATTTTATATACCTACTACTAATTATATCTACACTACCTAGTTCTAAGTACGGCAAAACTCTAAGCTTTATATGTTAAATAAACTAGTTGATTCTAACTACAACAGGACTGTCCTTAAGATTCTAGCCCCCACTATCGGTGCAATTAACCTTTCGGATCTAACACCATAGAAGAGTCGTCGAATAGGGGGATGGTCACATAAGGAGAGCTCCTTATCTGGTATTGCATAAAAAGTCAAAAATGTTAAAAAAAAACTTGTAAATTTTATCAGATGTTTATAGCTTGACATCACTTGTTCAGCTATGTTATCTATGGACTATTGCTAGGGTCGGTCCTTATGATCACAACCTTCACTATCGGTGCAATTGCCTTTTGGGTTT
The DNA here is from genome assembly GCF_040869045.1 of Eurosta solidaginis. Lineage (NCBI taxonomy): Eukaryota > Metazoa > Arthropoda > Insecta > Diptera > Tephritidae > Eurosta > Eurosta solidaginis. The sequence continues at coordinate 39,667 of NW_027137254.1, read as the reverse complement.
AACATCATAGACACGTCACCGAGTATGGAAGATGGTCACATAAGGACAGAACCGTATGGCTTGATGACTGCAAATCTGGCACATTAGGTTAGGATTGAAATGTAATTTGTAAAAACGACAAATGAACTTTGACTAATATTTCGCTGACTAGGTCTTCGTAATCAAATTAAAATGTTAGCTCAATTTCAATCCCAGGCGCTGATGTTATTTCTAAAAAAACGTTTTTGTTTGGGCGCCATATTAATAACATTGTCACGTACACATACCTTTTTAAATCCGCCCTTTTTGCGCAATTAAGTTGGAATTTCCCCAGCTAGCTCAGAATAGGGTGTCGCGGTTCTGATCCCTTTTTCCACCTTGATGCAGGGCGAATGTTGCAATCATGTTAATCATTTCCTCTCTCACATCACCTCACAAGAAGCCCACCCTACCTTGGACCGCCCTTTTCGCATCGCTCTGCAGGTCCCCTTAACTTTCCTTTACTCCAATATATTCCAACCTACCTACCCTTTTTTCATCTTCCCCCTCCCCACTATATTAATTTAGCACACCATTTTGAAATTTGTTTTCTACCTTCAATATAACTTTTTAATTTGGTAAAATATCGATAGATACATACATATAATAAAAAAAAACACCAAACATTAACTTTTGTACATATTCAGAGCTGTATTGGCCGTTGAGTTTAAAGCAAAAAACTTAATTTTTCTTTTCTAACTCCGACGCGTTTCGACACGATATTGTGTCCTCTTCAGGGAGTAATTATCTTTATTTAAAACAAGAAAACACAGTAATTTAATATTTAGAATACTTACAATTTTTCACGTGCATACCTTCATATATAGTTACAAAATTTATTAACGGGTGACATTTATTTACATTTATAAAAACATTTAAACATTTAAAATCAAACATCCACGCTCTCTCCCAGCTGTTCGTAATTTGTTTTTATCACAGATTTGTAAGCGAAACTTATGCCATCAACATCTTCATTGAAGTTCATTGCAAATTGTATTTTTTGTTGGATACGAAGCCCTTCTATTGTTAGTCTTTTCTTCGTATTTCCTTCTATGTCTAATATTTGCGCGTTATCAAAGTCAGCGGTATGATCGCTTTTTTTCAGGTGTTTAGCTAACACAGTGGACATCTTTTTGTATTTCGCGTCTGCTTTGTGCTCTTTAATTGTAATAACCAAAGCTCTCTTTTTTGTGCTTATGTATACCTTATTGCAATGTTCATCGTCTTTACCATTGCAGTTAATTTGATATATTACGTTGTGTTGTTGGTCTTTCTTTATTTTGTCTTTGATTTTTGTAAATACTGATCCGAGTGTGTGATGTGGTCGAGAGGCAAAGTTTATTTTGTTGTTGGGTATGAATGTGCTTAATATTTTGTTATCTGTTAAACCTGGTAGGTATGCCATGCCAGTAACTCTTTTGGGTTGTATGTTTGTTGTTGCATTATTACTGCTTCTTTCATTTCTATCAATATTTGCTGTAATCCATTTTTCAATAAGTGCGTTAGGGTATCCGTTTTTATATAGAATACTTCTAATTTTCATGTTGTTTTATTGTCTGAACTCATGGTCGCTGAGTTTTACCGATAAAGTTTTTGGCAATATTTCTTTTCTGTGACCAAGGATGATTTGAATGAAAGTTAATTATCATGGATGATGCTACAGCTTTCGTGTACCAGTTCGTTATAGTCACGTTGTTGAGCCGGTATATTTCCATATCAAAGTAGGCTAATTCCCTGTTTTGTTCCCCTTCCATAGTAAATTTGATTTTTGTGTGCTGAGCATTAAGGGCCTTGAGAATAACCACCACGTCCGATTTTTAATTATGTCAAATACGTCGTCTATATATTTATTTATGTATTTTATATGTATGTTTTTCGACTTAAGTTCTGCGATACTGCCGTCCAGTATTTTGTCAAGAACGATGTCCGTTACCGTCGGAGATAGGGGATTTCCCATGGGCATTCCATATGTTTGTTGGTAAGTGACTCCATTAAAAACTAGGTAATTATTATCACGCAGAAAAAATTCAAGGGCAGCTTGAACATTTTTCTTTGGAATTGATGTTTGGCTTTTGTAGAATTGCCCTTTGTTGCATTATAGCTCGGATCGCTAGATGTATGGGTATGTTGTTAAAAAGTGATACCACATCAAAAGATACTAATATTTCATCCTCTTCTATTGAGATGTGTTTGAGGTTCTCCTTTAATTGTAATTAATTTTTGATGTTGTATGCTTCCGAGATGATGCTTTTTAATATTTTCCTATAAATTTTGCCAATTTGTAACATAGAACATTCAGTGATAATGCAATGGGTCTTAGTGGGGTATTTTGTTTGTGCATTTTAGGGAGTCCGTATATTCTTGGTGCTGTAGCTGCATATCATGTCAGCTAGTGCTTTAGCTTTGCGTCAATACTTTTTTGTCTGTACATTTCCTTTACGAGTGCATTATTCTTTCTTAACAATTGTTGCGTTGGGTCAATTCTCATAGTCTTATATGTTTGTTTGTCACTTAAAAGGTTTTTCATTTTATAATTGTATTCGGTTTTGCACATTATGACCGTTTTGTTACCTTTATATGCATTTGTGATAATTATTGATTGTTTGTGCTTGTTAACTATCTGTTTTGTTTCTTCAAAAACTTTCAAAATTAATTTCTTTTCAAGTCCGCATTTTACTTTGTTTTTGTAAGTGCTTTTTTTACTAGCAATATTGCACCTAATCCTGTCTTTTTCCTTTTCGTCCTCAATCATTTGTACGCCTTGTTAGATATCGGTAATCAAATGTATTGGTGAGAAAGATTTCTTTGATACTGGTAACGCAAACTTGTTCCCCAGTGATAATAGCCAGCGGCACACTTTTGGTATATTAATATCCGTTTGGTTGACCAAACAATCCTCGTTCAAACGTAACCGAAATTTCTCAAAGCTTCTCTCTATATGTGTTTGAATTTTTGAGTTAACTTGCTTGCTGTAATGTCTCTTAAATGTTGTTTGTGGTTTTCTTTAATTAGGCTAAGACCTTTTTATTAAGTCTCTTCCGTAGGTATTCGCAGATGTGGCCAATAGTTTTGAGTAACATTTTTATTCTTATGTTTGTTTCCTTTATTTCTACGATTAAAAGCATGGATAGAAACTCCGTTTCAATTTTCTTCAACACAACGTAATATAATATATCATAATATATCAAATTAACTGCAATGGTAAAGACGAAGAACATTGCAATAAAGTATACATAGTCACAACGAAGAGATCTTTGGGAATTAGATTTAACGGGCACAAAGCAGACGCGAAAAACAAAAAGATGTCCACTGCGTTGGCTCAACACCTGACAAAAACCGATCATACAGCTGACTTTGGTAACGCGCAAATATTAGACATAGAAGGAAATACGAAGAAAAGACTAACATAGAAGGGCTTCGTATCCAACAACAAATACAATGTGCAATGAACTTCAAAGAAGATGTTGATGGAATAAATTGCATTATTATTATATATATTGTAACGAATTTATTGAAGTTCCTCTTATTTGAAACCTTCTGCTAACGTTCGTATCGCTAAACTGTTGAATATATAACTCTAATATTCAATAATGCAAAATGATCTTTATTAAAGTACTTCGCAATAACACTGATACGTCACAACTAATAGCTTGCTGAAATCAAACTGGTTGTAGTGCCCCCACTGTCGCTGTTTTATACTGTGCTGTTTCCTTTTTGACATATTTCTAGGCGCTTCCATTTCCTGAAATTACTAGTTAGTTATCAGCTATAAAAGTACTCAGATGTAACTACAGATGCACGATTTTATAGATTCATCTCTCATTGCATACTTTCGAGAGTATCTCAGATATATGCATGTTGTTGTGCGTTGCTTCTCAGCTGCGTGTACGTACATATGTGTAGACATAATGATTGATTCGTTTATATAGATACAAGTGACTGTCTGCTTTATTGTTGTTGTGACCTCATTTACTTAGCATCAGACTAGCGATGTGAGTATCACTTAGTGTCACTAATATTCGTCACACTGCCCTCCACCTAAGTCTGATCGTACCGATCAGACAAATCTCTCGATTTAACCGCTGCTAGCCTCTCAAATGAACCACCCTTCTGTTTCGTGGTTTCCCAATTGTTTGTATGCGGTAGATGACATCAATGAACGCCTTCACAACTCAGTACGGGCCTTCCCAACTGCACCAAAATTCAGATAGAACACCTTTCCGCCGGCGGGGGTTGTATAGCAGTACCAAATCTCCCTCTCAGAAACCTTCCGAATTATTTTTCTTGTCGTACCTGTGTTTCATCATACTACTCATTACCCTGGGCCGTTCCCTCACTATGTTGTTTGGGCAATGAACTACTTCGTAGAGCTTGCGCTTGACGGATTGGCTTCGCATAATCAGTATCATTCCCATGTTTCACAAGAGTGGTGCGCCCTGCTTGAAACTACCCTCGCATTCTTTCTGGGAAATTCGTCCCTTCGTTTTTGTGCATCCATTTGGTTTTGTCAATGCGAGTGTTTCTCTCGCAGGTACTTTTGATTTCGCTTTATGTGGCCCATTTGATCCATCAAGCATTGCCTTTGACTTTCGTGGTCTTTGTCAAGTCTTCTCCACCAGTACTCGATTACTACTGAACCCTTTCTGCAAACTGAAGTTAAGTGGTATATTCTGGTTCTTATAACGCATAATCCTTCTCTGCATGTCGATCCTGATGTCATGGTCAACTAAGAAGTCCACTATCAATATAACTTCATCAATAAACTCCGCTACAACGAATTTGTGTAGAACTATGACCTTCCCAATTAAGACTTCACAGATCCCTTCTCCCAGGACTTGGTTATACTCGCCAGTGACCATAAACAACCTTGCTCCAGGTAATGGCTTTAATCTTCTGTTGACCAAATCAGATCGGATTAAAAAATGAGATGCGCCCGTATCTACAGTCAGTATACGCTCCTTGCCATCCGCATTTCCTTTGACGGTAGGACTGCTCGATTTCCTGCCAGTTTGCGATATAGGTATCACACGACATTCAATAACTGGGGCAAGTTCTCGATGTTTACATCTGGCTCGCTCTTGCTTATCTCCTCCAGCTTTGCGTTTACGACCAGCCAAGTTGGAACTACCATGACCGGTGCTGCAATGACGTGCAATGGACTTCGGTTACCGCACTTGAAACACTTCATAACTCCGACATTTTTTTGTTGTAATCCCTTCAGTGCTTCCAAAACTGTGACTACCCAATATGGCCTTACCACTTCCACGCGATGAGCTTTGTATGCGGGCTTACTCAAAAGTGACGCTGTTTCCTTAGTCAGTGCATGCGATACCGTTTCAGCAAATGTTTGTTTTGGATTCGCATATGTAGTTCGTTTCGTTTCCACATCTCGTCTGCCATTTATGAAGCTCTGGATTTTTACCCTCTCGGTATATTCCACGGGTGTGTCCGCATTTGCTAGATGGGCCAGCCTTTCGACATCCGACGCAAACTCCTGCAAAGTCTCGTTAGCTTTTTGGTAGCGATTTTGAAATTTTATTTGGTAGATCTGTTTCCTGTGTTCGCTTCCGTACCGTCGTTCTACAGCGGCCATCAATGCTTCATAACAGTTTCGTTCGCCCTCTGGAATGGTTTGTAAAATCTCAGCTACAGGCCCTTTCATAGCCATGAACAGTGCAGCAACGTTATCTTCAGCATTCGAGTTGTCCACTGTTGTGGTCTTCTCAAATTGTAGCTTAACGACCTGGAAAGGAACAGAACCGTCAAAGTATGGTGTTTTTAACTATGGATTACTCGCTGACACAGCCGGGCGATTAAGTTGTAATTCCTGTATACGACCTGTCAAAGCATTCCCTTTTGCCTTGAATTTTTCCTCAAACTGCAATAGTTTTGTATCTTGTGCCTCCAGCTTCGATGACACCCTTATCTACTGCGCTTCCAGCTGCGAGGATATGCTTGTGCTTTCAACTGTTCAGCCAACTGAGATGTCATATTAGTCTTCTGTTCTTCCAGTTGAGTTTCCATCTTCTTTGATGTTATGCGTGTCTCCTGCGATTCCAGTTGCGATGTTATATTTATCTTTTGCAATTCGAGCTGTGCTGACATATTTGTGGATATTTGTGATGAAATTTCTGTTATGCGTGTTTCCTGGGTTTCCATTTTTGCCGATATCTGTGATAACATAGCCAATATCGCATTATTCTCGCCGCTTACGACTGGACTCGGACTTCCGGTCTTCTCTTCAATTTTTGTTGTAGTCTCGTCCCCATCAGGATGGAAGACATCATCTTCCACATTAATTCCTTCCGACTCCATAGTGTCTTGTAGCCGTGCTTGAAGTTCGATCTTATTGCCGGTTGTATTCAATCCACGGGCTTCAAACTTCTTTTTAAGTTGCTGTATCTTTAATTCACTTAACTTTGCCGTTTCCAAGTTGTATTCGAAGTCTTCGGAATTTACTCAACAATTCCTCCTCTGACACTAATTGGAACGAATTTGCTGAAATTCTTATTATTTGCAACCTTCTGCTAACGTTCGTATCGCTAAACTGTTGAATAGATATATCTAATATTCAATAATGCAAAATGGACATTATTAAAGTACTTCACAATAACACTGATCACGTCACAACTAATAGCTTGCTTAAATCAAACTGATTGCCGTTCCTCCACTGTCGCTGCTTTTATACTGTGCGGCTTCCTCGTTGACATATTTCTATGCGCTTCTATTTCCAGAACTTACTAGTTAGTTATCAGCTATAAAATTACTCAGCTGTAACTACAGATGCACGATTTTATAGCTTCTCTCATTGCATACTTTCGGGAGTATCTCAGATATATGCATGTGGTTTTGCGTTTCTTCTCCGCTGCGGGTATTTACATATGTGTAGACATAATGATTGATTCGTTTATGTAAATACAAGTGACTGTCTGCTTTATTGTTGTTGTGACTTAATTTACTTAGCATCAGACTAGTGATGTGAATATCACTTAGTGTCACTAATATTCGTCACAATATATACTATACAACAAAAACGTCTACTGTTCTTGCAAATAATGGTTCGGCTGCACCTACCAATGTGCTCTCAGCAGTTACCAACTTGGGTGATTATCACAATTCGGACGATCTCACTGTGAGTATTGATACTGATGCTGGTATTTCTTTCCGTTTTCCCACTGCTACTGCTGCTGTGCTGCCGCCCTCTCTCTCTGCTAAGCCAGCTGCTATTGTTGGTTCCAATAAGTCGATAAAAGTTGTTGCTAATACGAATGGTCTTTTGGATATTTCTTCGCCTTCAATTCGTGCTAATGCTGAAAACCCTCATACATCATCTGCTACTGTTGCTGGTCGAACACCGTCGCGCTCAACTGTTGATAAATCTTCGTATGTAAACGGTGAGTGGACGAAGGTATTGAATACAAAGGATAAAAAATTACCAAAAAGCAAATGATTACCACCCAATCGTAAGCAATTAAGTATTGTTATTTTGAATTCAAATACTGATTTTGAGGTGGCTGGCCGTATGAAATGGTTACATCTATCCTCGTTTTTGCCTTCTGTCTCTGCCGACAATATTATTGACTATATCGTCAAAAATGCAGCTATTGAGAAGAATCATATTATGTGCTATGCATTAGTTTAGCAAAATACACCACCTAATATCGTTAGAAAAGCTAATTTTAAGCAAGGTGTTCCTATTTAATTTTTTTATAAATTGTTTTCGGCTGATATTTGGCCCGCAAATGTAAAGGTACACCCTACACCCAAGTAACTACCGGGAATTTTAATGGATTGAATGTTTATTTTTAGCTACACTGGGATGAAAGATACGACTCACCTGTGTTCCAGGTACCCCTGCTGTGAATGCGGCGATGGTGATAAGGTGGTGGTGATGGCGGGCTCGACGACAACTGGTTCTGCGTTGATCTCTTGTGGAGTGTGGGCGTCCAATCAATTGCTTCCTCCTTGCCGTAATAACATTGAAACCTCAGACTTTAGCGGTCAGACCAGGGTCCTCAGCTTTTAATTATCCCGATTTCAATTTCCGGATGTTGTTTGCACTCCGACGAATAATGAGGACGTTTGTCAGCTAATGTGCAATTATTTTCGAACTCACCAATAACTGGAGATATCTACACAATCTATTTTAATTGCGGCAGCCAAACCTCAATCCCCGTTTTCACGCGTAGATAAATTTATAGTGAAGCGATGCAAACTCAGGTTGCGAATAAGGCAATAACGAGAATATTGATTAATTTGATTTCGTATATTTCACAAAATAACTTTTATCATACAATGGATATTTATGCACAAATTAGTGGCAGGATTCTCACGAGAAAATTAATTACAAAGTATACAACCTTTTGATTATGCACAACGTTATAATAATAATGAAACTGAAAAGTTACTTGTAGAGCCCAAAATGAACAATAAATTTGCTAGGTTTTTATAATAATAATAATTTACGTGACAAAAGGTGGTTGTTTTTCGAGAGATGTCGATCATGCCAGATCGCCATCCTGTACGTGCGGCGAATTCGACTTGGTGGATTTTGCGCGGTGGAGGCTGCCACTCGGCCATGAGCATTCCCAATAGGGAATTTAAGGGTAAATGCCATGCATTGTTTTTGGGGGTAATTCAATATAATATAATTCAATATATTCGAATACAATACACGATACGGGTTATATATATAAATTCATAGCTATACGTATGTACAAGAGGGTGATACGCCGCGCAAACATCCTGGCCCGCCTAGGCGTACTAAGCGCCTAACGTGTGCTGCAGCTCGGTCAGAGCTCGAACTGCTTCCTTGATTAGGATTTTGCCCACTTTGGTTTTGTACGTGGCGGTGCGTAAACCGGTAGCGGTGCACCGGATGGTGCGGTCTGATACGGTCGGTGGGCGCTGGTTAGCCGGGAACGGGATGTGGGCGATGCTGCTGCCGGTTGTTGTTGATGAGTGCTGCGTTTTGGTGGTTCGCGGCGGCGCGATTGATGATGATGGCGCCCCGGCTGCGGGGGTTGGCGACTCCCGGTTTCGCGGTGGAGTAGTGTGTGGTGATGGAGCCCACATACGTGACAGCGCTCGCGGGACGTACACACGCTCGTGTGATGGGACAATGCCAGGCAGTTGGTGCAGTATTTGTGCGCCCTGGCAATCATGGCGCGTTGTTGGGGTTCCATGGCCGTAAACAGTGGGCAAGTCGAGAGAGCGTGGTGCCGCATACACAAACGGCATCGTCGATAGTCGGCGACGGCATCGGCATTTCGTGGTGGGATCGTTGGCCTTGTCACTTGCGATGGCAAGGAACGGCGCGGTGTGGGAACCGGGGGGCGTTGGCGATCCATCTGAGGAAGATAGGATAAATACGTGTTAGTCACTCATGATGTTGGGAGGAGAGTGTTGGTAGGGGTGATGATTATTGGTGTGAATCTTGCGATAGCACAGGGGGTTGGACTGTATAACGTTCTGGGGATGCTGCCGAGCCCTGAGGGCCTGATTCAGGTTCAGAGGTCTGTAGAAAACACAATTTGGTGATGGGCCTGGTGAGTACGCCATTCTGGGTGCGTATGTCGACTACTCGAATATGGCCGCCCCTTCCGATATGGGTGTCTTCCACGCGTCCTAGGCGCCATTCGGTAGGGGGTAGGTTGTCTTCCTTAATGACGACTAGATCGCCGATTTTAGGGGGAGGTTGAGCGGTTTGCCATCGATAACGCTTATGTAACTCCATGAGATAGTCATTCTTCCAGCGTTTGCTGAATTGGTGATGTAAAACTTTCAACCGGTCCCAACGGTTGATCATAGAGAGGTGTTCATAGTTCGGCTCGGGGATGGCGAGGAGGGGTGCGCCGCGGAGAAAATGGCCAGGTGTGAGGGCGGTGAGATCCGCTGGGTCCTGGGAAAGCGGGGAGATAGGGCGAGAATTGAGAACGGCCTCGATGCGAATTAATAGAGTCGAGAATTCTTCAAAGGTGTAGCTGTGTGTTCCGGAAACCTTTTTAAAATGGGTTTTAAAGCTTTTGACGGCAGATTCCCATTATCCGCCCATGTGGGGTCCGCCGGGGGGTATAAATTTCCAATCGATGCCTTGTGGCGCATACTTTTGGACAATATCTGTCGAGACTTCGTTAAGGAAGGTGACGAACTCTACTTCGGTAGGTCGCTTAGCACCAATGAATGTTGTGCCGTTGTCGCTCATCATTTGCTTCGGGTACCCTCGACGCCCTACGAACCGGGCGAAGGCAGCGAGAAAAGCCTTACTAGTGAGATCCGAACACAATTCCAGTTGGATCGCCTTGGTAGTGAAGCAAACGAACACGGCCACGTAACCTTTTACGAGGGTTGGAGATCGGAGCATCGAAGCTTAGATTTGAAACGGGCCGGCGAAGTCTACGCCAGTAGTAGTGAAGGGGGGCGCGAAAGTGCATCGTTCGGGGGGTAAAGCTGCCATTATTTGGGACTGCGTTTGTCGCTTATGGATGGTGCAGACTTTACACTGGAAAATACATTTTTTCAGTTGAGGTTTGAGTCGAGGGGTATAGAATTCCTGCCTCATAGCTTGTTGCAGGAGGCGGACTTCCGCATGGAGGAAGCTCTCGTGCAGGAACCTTATATAAAGGGTAGTAAATCTAGCCTTTTCGGGGAGAATGATGGGATGACACTCATTGTAGGTCATGTCGGCGTTTACTAATCTTCCGTTGGCCCGGAGAATCCCGTTTGTGTCCAGGAAGGGGTCAAGTGCCAGTAGGGGGTTTCGCTTTCCGATTTGTTTTGAGTTTTCGAGGGAGGCTCTTTCGGAAGCGAAGAATTTCGACTGAGTCAAGCTCAGCAGACGGATTTTCGCGCGCATGACGTCGGCGTAAGAGAGGGCGGGATCGTTAGGGGTACGACTGCCTCCTACGGCATTTCTCAGCCGAGTTAAAAATTTTAACACGTACGCTGTTACGCGTAGGGCGCGGGAATAGGAGGAGAACCGTTCCAAGAAGTCTTCTGACTCTTCCACTGCATGCAGTGATTCGACTAGGCGAAGTTCGGGGGGTACAATATTTCTGGCCGTTGGTGTTGGCCAGTCCTCGGGGGGTCGGGAAAGCCACTCTGGACCATTCCACCATAGCGATGAGTTAGAGAGATCATCGGGGCTGCATCCTCTGGTTCCAAGATCCGCGGGGTTGTCTTTGCTTCGCACATGTCGCCAAGGGACATTTCCAACGAGGTCTATGATCTGCGCTGTTCGGTTAGAGACGTAAGTTTTCCACGAGTGGGGTGGCTTTTCCAGCCAGGCTAGCACGATTTCCGAGTCGGACCACATGATTAATTTTTTTTGACTTAGGCCGAGATGGAGTTGGACTACTGCGACTAATTTTGCTAATAAGAGCGCTCCGCATAGCTCCAGGCGTGGCAGACTAATAGTTTTGAGAGGAGCCACTTTGCCTTTGGACACTATAAGGTGAGAGTGGACCTGAGTACCGACGGTAATTCTTAGGTACAGGGTTGCGCAATAAGCCTTTTCTGAGGCGTCGCAGAATCCGTGGAGCTCAACGTATTGGTCGGGCGTAAAATTCATCCATCGGGGTATCTGGATGGCTGAGATAGAGGGAAGGTTTTGAGAGAACTGCGCCCATTTGGCTAGACGGATGGGTTTAACCTTCTCGTCCCATTCGGTCCCATCTAACCACAATTCTTGCATGAGCATCTTCGCTTGGATCATTATGGGCGTCAGCCACCCTGCGGGATCGAAAAGTTTCGCAATAGAGGAGAGGATTTGCCGCTTCGTGGCTGCAGTGGATGCCGGATTTGAGTCGCGGTATACGAGAATGTATCCGTTAGGGCGTTCCACTGGATGCCCAGGGTCTTGGCTGTGCTAGTCTTTTCGAACTCGAGAAAGTTTGTTTCCAGCAGATCAGTTTTCGATATTTTTTGGAGGATGTTGGGATGGTTTGCCGTGATCTTTTTTAGGGGAAAACCGGCTGAATTGAGAGCGTCTATAGTCTCTGTTAGGGATTGCTCGGCTGATTGAAGATCATGACTGCCAGATAAAATATCGTCAACATACGTCTCGGATTTTAGTATTGGGGCTGCGCGTGGATGGGAATCGGCTATGTCTTTCGCCAGCTCGTGTAGAGTGCGAATAGCCAGGAAAGGCGCGCAGTTAACCCCGAAGGTGACCGTTTTTAACTTGTAGTCCTTTATTGGACTGTGTTCGGGGGTTCGGAATATTATCCGTTGGTAGTCTCGGTCATCGGGGTGCAAGAGAATTTGGCGGTACATTTTCTCGACGTCGCCATTAAACACATATTTATATGTTCGCCATTTCAGCAACATAAGTCGGAGATCGGGTAGGAGGGTTGGTCCGGTACATAAAACATCGTTGAGGGAGTGACCGGAACCCGACTTTTTGGAGGCGTTGAACACAACTCTGACTTTTGTTGTCTTTTTGTCTGGCCTTACGACTGCATGGTGAGGGAGATAGAATGAGCAGTATTTACCCAGGGATTTTATTTCATTGGGACTGCATTCTTCCATGTGGCCTAGGGACAGATATTCTTCGAGTACCTGGTCGTATTGCTGCTTGAGATCGCCCTTTTTTGAGAGGGAACGTTCCATGCCGTGGAATTGTCGTATGGCTGCAGTACGGGATTGACCTAGGTCGATATCGTTCGGGAATGCTGGTTTAAAGGGGAGCCGAACCCTATATCGACCGTCATCCATGCGAGTGGTTGTGCTTTGATAAAAGTCTTCGCACATTTTATCTTCTGGGGTTTCCACTCGCACTCTGGGTATTTCTTCGATTTCCCAGAATTGCCTTAGCTGTTCATTCAGCTGGACATTCGTCACTTCCCACGCTTGAGAGGAGTGTGATCCGACCTTTTCGGGGGTCTGGCCACTTATTATCCAGCCAAATATCGTGTTTTGTGCTAGCAGTGTGGGCGAGACCTTTTCGATGCCATTTAGCATTATTTGTAGGATAAGATCACTGCCTAATACCAGATCAATTTGGGAGGGGTTCTGAGTGTTCTGGTCTGCTAGCTTGAGATGGGACCATTTACGCATTTGGTCGTTATTTAGCGTGAGTGTTGGGAGTTGCCTAGTGAGCCGAGGTAGCACGATTGCCTGGGCCTTTATTTTTACCTTGTGGTCATTTGAGACTAGGGTCAGTGAGCATAGCTTGTTGGAGGTTTGTACTACTCCGCCTCCCATTCCCGATATTTCAAATAGGGAGTGGGTATATGGGAGGCCTAGCTTGATTTGAGCTTTCGACGAGATGAAGCTACGCTCTGACCCTTGATCCACTAAGGCTCTGAGCCTGAAGCAGTGCCCTCGGTGTTCTATGGACACTATCGCTGTGGGGAGAATGATCTTGCTATCATTTTCCGCATACAAAGATTGAATGCGTGCAGCGTTTGAGGTGGTGGGAAGTTCCTCGTTGGGATCTGGGTTGGTAACGTCCTGAGTAGTTGCTACTTGGGCTGCCGCCCTTCGAGGGCCATTGGTTTGGTGTGATATTCCGGTATCGTGGAGGGTGGAGTTGTGGCGACCTTGGCAGTATAGACACGTTCCTGTGCTTGTGCAATATTTTACGAGGTGGGTTTGTGACAGGCATTTTTCGCAGAGATTGCTTTCTCTCACGAAATTTTTCCGTTCGGGGATTGCCAGCTTTTTATAATGCAAGCAGCTTTGTAGCTTGTGGGAGTTCTGCTTGCACTTTCTGCAGGCGTATACTTTTTGATGCTCGGCCACATGAGCATTTGTGCGAGTTTGAGGGTAGTTGTTGTTCTGCGGGGGGTTGCGGCTTTGGTTAGGAGTTTGAGCCTGCCTGAACTGGGGATTGTTTTGACTTGTGGGAGGTTTTGAGAAATTAGTGGAGGGTGGGTTATATCGGGTTTTGGCTGGTCGCCATTGATCCACCCTTTCCACTATCTCGTAGCGAGTAGTCAAAAACTGATCCATTTGGGACCAGTTCGGTGGTCTCTTCTGGAGCTTAAAGATTGCTCCCAAAGCGCAACTGTATTTTCCGGCAGTTTTGAGGTTACCAGATATATTAATATGGGGTCCCAACTGTCTGTCGAGACTTGTTGGGTTGCTAATATCTGGAGACAGTTATTAACGGAGGATTGCAATCGCTGGATGTCTTCGCTGTTTTCAGTCGGAATGGGCTTGAGGTTCATGAGGGCTTTTATTTGGTTGTCGACCAGGACTCTTATATTTTCATAACGGGATTTAAGAGCTTCCCAAGCCAGAGCAAAGTTGTCATCACTCAGTGGAAATTGCTTTACTATCTGGCCGGCTTTCCCTTGGGTTTTGTACCTGAGGTGGTACAGTTTTTGGGCGCTTGAGAGTTTGGGGTGGTTGATATAGACCGCCGTGAACATGTCACGGAAGGACGGCCATTGATCATAACTCCCGTAAAAGACTTCGGTGTCACAGGCGGGTACTTTGAGGTGCATCCCGGAATTTTCTTGGGGAGTGGTAGTTGTAGCGGGGACGGGATTGCTTAGTAACCTTAGCTGGAGCTGATCGCCTATTCTTGCCTTTGTGTCTTCATATGCTATAAGGCAGTCGCGGTATTTATTGAAGGCTGAGGCCTTAAAGTCGACGGGAAGATCGTTGTCATCAGATTCCACGACAGCGTCATATGCGCTCTGTAGCCTTTCCCAGAACACATCAATATTTTTGTCTTTTATCTTTAGGGATGCCTCGGTGTTATCTTGGATCTCGGTTGTGCCGAACCGAGCTCAGTAATCCGAAAAGAGATCCGTTTCGGATATAAATTTATTTTCGACCACGGTAGCCATTCTGAAGAGGGACTTGCTTAGTTTTACTTTAGCTATTTTGGGAATTTTTTGGGACTGCCTGGTGTTTATTTATGAGGGAATACCAAAGGCAGAAGCTTTTCTATCGGTCAAGAGTGGGTAGGTTAGGACCAGTTAGATTAATTGGGAGTAGTCTGAGTTCAGTTGGGATGACCTGCAGAATTTGCTGCTGGGTATTTCAGACTATGTGAAAGTGGCCGAATTTTTTGCTGGGTATCGTCAACAATGTAAATGTGGAGATATGTATTTAATTTATACCGCAAGGGACTCAAGTATTAAAGGGCAATGAGCTAACTTTGTGCAAGTGTGTGTGGGATTTGCCTCGAAATTTTTTAATGCACCGCTTTTACGTACAGGTGTATATGGGGGTGATACTGTATATATATATATATATAAATGTATTTTTGGCGGGAAATTATAATTCTGGCGGGAGAAATTTGGATTTGGCGGGAGCCACCAAAATTTATTCGGGGGATATACGTAATGTATGTACGTGTTTTTTATATTGTTGAGAGGCTGGTTTCGTCAATGGCGACGAAGGACCATTAGCTACACTGGGATGGAAGATACGACTCACCTGTGTTCCAGGTACCCCTGCTGTGAATGCGGCGATGGTGATAAGGTGGTGGTGATGGCGGGCTCGACGACAACTGGTTCTGCGTTGATCTCTTGTGGAGTGTGGGCGTCCAATCAATTGCTTCCTCCTTGCCGTAATAACATTGAAACTTCAGACTTTAGCGGTCAGACCAGGGTCCTCAGCTTTTAATTATCCCGATTTCAATTTCCGGATGTTGTTTGCACTCCGACGAATAATGAGGACGTTTGTCAGCTAATGTGCAATTATTTTCGAACTCACCAATAACTGGAGATATCTACACAATCTATTTTAATTGCGGCAGCCAAACCTCAATCCCCGTTTTCACGCGTTGCTAAATGTATAGTGGAGCGATGCAAACTCAGGTTGCGAATAAGGCAATAACAAGAATATTGATTAATTTGATTTCGTATATTTCACAAAATAACTTTTATCATACAATGGATATTTATGCACAAATTAGTGGCAGGATTCTCACGAGAAAATTAATTACAAAGTATACAACCTTTTGATTATGCACAACCACTTTTCTGTACAACAAGCTCGTCGCTTACAAGAAATTTATTGACGCAATACTAGCTCATGCAAACTTTAATAAAACCACTCTTAGTTTATGCAAAGTTTAGTGAAAGTAATCGCTGAATTTGCACAACGTTATAATAATAATGAAACTGTAAATTTGCTAGGTTTTTATAATAATAATAATTTACGTGACAAAAGGTGGTTGTTTTTCGACAGATGTCGATCATGCCAGATCGCCATCCTGTACGTGCGGCGAATTCGACTTGGTGGATTTTGCGCGGTGGAGGCTGCCACACGGCCATGAGCATTCCCAATAGGGAATTTAAGGGTAAATGCCATGTATTGTTTTTGGGGGTAATTCAATATAATATAATTCAATATATTCGAATACAATACGCGATACGGGTTATATATATAAATTCATAGCTATACGTATGTACAAGGGGGTGATGGGACGGGTGACAGCCTACGCCGCGCAAACAATTTTCAAAATGTATCCGGTATGCGAACGAAATCAGTAAATGTTCGCGCTGTTAGCTCGCGTCTTGATTATGATGTATTTATCTTTGTTGAGACCTGGCTTAATTCAAAGTGTGTTGATGAGGAATTTTTTGATGCCAACCTATATAATCTTTATCGTATGGATACAGATATGACAAAAACGGGTTTAGCAAGAGGTGTTGGTGTCCTCATCGCGGTTCAACGTAAATAGCAAGCTTATTTAGTATCATTTGAGAATGATGATTCTCTATTTGATCAACCGTGCGTTTCTGTAAAGGGTACATAACCACATGGATCATTATTTTTTGCGGTTTCATATATTCCGCCAAATAGTGGAGATTTTCTCTATCGTCTACATGCAGTTAAGTGATAATCAAATTTGTATCTTGGGCAGGCCCGTGGCTAGGGTAGCGAATTGTGGGGCAATGCCCTACCTTAAAATTAGAATGCCCTACCTTAAAAAGGCCAACAAGTGAGATGAATTATTATAATAAAATTTGTTTTCATAGTTTGAGATAAAAAATTATTGCGGTTGCAATGTATGGTATGGAGAGTTCACCCTGCATCACAGATATAATTAAATCAGACCATCGAATTTTTGTAGTTTGGTTAAAGGCATGATTCATTCGGCACTTTTCTGACAAAAACTAATCTCACTGTGAGCGAACAACACCAAAATCGCGGAATTTATTTCTAAGGCTATGTGCTAATCTAAAACATTTTAATCGATGGAGAATTTAGAAAAATCTTATCCACGCTACAACCTGCAGACGCAGCTTTGCAAGCACGGAGCGCTGGATTGAAAGACGCCAAAGCAGTCATTAAGTGTGACGAAAGTGAAATAAGAAAACTGAGATCAAATCAAATGTATTTATTATACATTTTGAAGAAGCTAAGTCTTTAACAAGCAACGACTCCGGCAATCAGAAATTAGGGCACAGAGGCATTTAAGAAAACCGAATCGGATGGATGACTATTTCATGTATGACCCCTCCTCTTTCACCACCAGAGAAAATGTAGAAGAGAACGACGAGCCATTTAAGTCTGAGTATTTCGAAACTTGGGACATACTAATTTTTAAATTACGAAGGTTTTCGTACAATGATGATCTAATCAGTTCGATTGTGTAAGAAGAGGTTTTTCACTGCTCGACCTTCTCACTTTATATTTTGTCAGGATTTAAACACACATGTTTTAACGTTATAATATTTAATGAAGAATAGTATGTATTAAAAGAGTTTAATTAAAGTTACATTGAAAGTTAGAATATTTGATTATATTTCATTTGGCCACACACGAATGGATGATGTTAATCGTTTCGACTCTTGTTGGTAACTAACTTGTCGTGAGAGCAAGACTATTAGGGTTGCTGTTGGTCGGTAATATGCAAATATGATAGGGTTGCAATTATTCGTCTTAAAGTCGGCAATTCTGACATTGATGGGCGCCCTCGTCCATCCTCGTTGTCGTCGAAGTATTCGATTTCGTCATAATCATCAGGTGGAAATTTACACCACCGCTTTAGTTTATCTGAAGCAAATACAGATGAGTAATGCCTCTTCGTACGCTGTGATTTAGGCAAATCTTCGATGACGTATCTGTCGTTGCTTAGAGCTTTCGTTACAATGAAAGGACCTTTATAACGAGGCTCTAGCTTTCTGGACGTACCTGTGCTCGTAAGTTCATTTTCAGCTAGCACTAGGTCGCCTTCTTTATACTGTGTTGGTTTGATATGCTTGGAGTCATAACGAGCTTTAGCTCGTTCGACGTTGATACGTTGCGCTACGTTAAATCTAAGCTCTTGCAGTTCTTCATTCGTTACTACCTCGTCATTGTGTAGTAATTGAGTTAATCGATTCTTTAAAATATCGCGCGGTTGAAACCCATATACTAATTGGAATGGTGTACAACCCGTTGTTTTATTTATTATCGTGTTTATTGACCACTGTATATTGCGGAGATTATCGTCCCAATGTTTATCATCTGTAGTCGTTGGTAACAACATTGACAATATTGTACGATTTGTTCTTTCTGCATGTGAATTCGCTCGCGTAGTTCGTACCGCATTTAAATGTCGTTTTTTTTGCAATACCTCTGGAGTTCTTTGGAAGTGAAAGCACTCCCACGATCGCTTACAATTCTTTGCGGAATACCAAAGTAACTACTTATTTCGTTTAGAACTGTGATTACATGCTTAGTCGAGGTGTCTTTCACAGCCCGAAGGATTGTGAACTTTGTGAAAGCGTCCACTATCACCAAAACGTGTTCATTTCTTTTTGCGCTTTTGGGAAATGGTCCCAAATGGTCGATATGAAGGGTCTTGTACGGATTAGGATCAATTTCATCATAGTGGTACTCACCCTCATTTTTACCGCCTGGTCTTCGATTGTATGCACATTCTACGCATGACTTTAAATAGCTCGTCACATAACAACGCATTCTTGGAAACCAGAACTTTGTTTGAATGCGCTGCAATGTTTTTTCCAAACCCATATGACCTGATCTGCTGTGATTGTCATCCACCACTCGATATCTTAACGATTTTGGCACAACCCATAAAAGTTTATTGTCTACTTTGCGGTATAGCCTTTCGTTTTCAACAGTGTACTCTTTTCTAACATTGGATTTGTTAATTCGTAGATCTTCGATGATTTTCTGAATATTCGGATCTTGCATTTGCATTGAATGCCCCCAATCTGCTTCGTCGATTGCTATTTTGTAGACTTTCATATCGGCTACTTCTAATTCTTTAGCTGACTCGACCGGCGCTCGGCTGAGACAGTCTACGTGTTCCATTCTTGTCCCTGGACGGCGAACTATTTCTATGTCAAACTCTTGGATTCGCAGCCACCATATAGCTACTCTCGGGATCATTTCGCGTTTTTTCATGGTCGACTTTATTGCATTACAGTCGGTAACTACTTTAATGTGCTTGCCTAATATATAGTACTTAAAACGTTCAAGAGATTCAACCACCGCAAGGGTTTCTAACTCGTAGCTATGAAATTTGCTTTCAGAGTCGCTCGTAGCTTTACTATAATAAGCTATTGGTCGTAAACCATCTTTTTCGCGTTGCAGAAGTACGCTCGCTAACCCTATTGAACTTGCATCAGTATGCAATTCATGCTCAGCGTCAGCACGATATGCTGTCAACAATGGTTTTGATGTTAACTTTGCCTTAAGCTCATTAAACGATTGATCATGTCGAGATGTCCACTCAAAGGGCACATCTTTGCATAACAATTGCCGTAATGGCTCAGATATCAGGGCATATCCAGGAATAAACTTCCGGAAATAACCACTCAAACCACGAAGTTTTCTAATGTTACTTACATTTTTAGGTTTTTCAAACTTTTCTATTGCGATTGTCTTTACCATACCTGGGGTGATACCGTCAGCTGTCAACTCGTGACCTAAAAAGTTTATAGTGCCTTTAAAAAACTCGCATTTATTTGCATTTAGGGTAAGTCCAAGTTCACGCAGAACACTGAATACACGTCTGAGTTTGGGTAACAACTCATCAATTGAATAAGCACCTACTAATATATCGTCCATGTAGTGAATCATGTCACCACCAACTATCTCTTGTACTTTTGCCATCAGTCGCTGAAATACAATTGGTGCATTACGCAACCCAAATGGCATTCTTTTGAACTCATAGTGTCCACACGTCGTTATGAAAGCGGTATATTTACGACTTTCCTTTTCGATTGGTATCTGGTAATATCCACTGTTCAGATCTAACACACAAAAATATCTAAACTGTTTGGCTTCATGCAGCCGCTCTTCAATATTTGGTACGGGAAAAATTTCTTTTTTGGTCAGTTCATTTAAAAGTCTGTAGTCAATACAAAGCCTATCTTCACCATTTTTCTTTTTTACTAATAATACGGGACTAGCAAATTTGGAATTTGATTTTACAATTATATCTGCATTTAGCAGATCGTCAATCATTTGTGCCAAAATTTTCTTTTTAGTCTCAGCACTCTATAAGGTGCTTGAGCTACCACTTTATCTGAATTTAGCTCTATTGTCATTTCTACAGAATTGGTTTTAGCAACATTTGCTAAACCTTTCGAAAACAAGTCACTAAAATCGCTTAACACATCCATGAGTTTCGTTTGCGCCACTGTATCCTCAATACCCCACTCTAATTCACAGATTATTTCATTCTGTTTGTCTAATTCTCACTAGCCTAGCACTGTATCAATAAACGGAGGACACACGAAATTAAATTCAATGGTTTTATTTAAAATGTAAAACTTTTAAATCACAAAACCACGGTATATAAAAAATGCTAATTCATTTAAATATTTAAAATGAAAACGAGATATTTGCGCGACGGCGGGCGGGCGATACAATGAAGCGAGGTGAACGCTGCTGGCACGATGATGCGTTTGCGTGGGTAGTTAATGATAAACTGAAAACAATGAGAGTGAGAGCCGTGGTGGCTGGCAAGCCACAGCTGAGCTGCACTGCCTGCGCTTGGCCGCACTGGCCGGGTGTTGCCAGACGGAGGGGGGCGGACTTAGTCCGAAAATTGGATCATTTCTTCAACATGCTCCCCCCCCCGCCCGACGCGTTGATGGGTTCAGGGCGGCATCAACCCTATCTAAGGCTGCTTGTGCCTCGGCTACTAATTTGCGAAGTTTGTTGTCGCGCTGTCTAGCCGACCGGCTTTGAGTTGCCCGTTGGCGATGTTGGGCTGTTGTTGCGCGCTGTGGGCCGCTGTCAGTGCTACGCTGGTTGGTGGGCGTGCGTCGAGCTCTGTGTAGGAGCGTGTGATGGCCGAGGGAGCATTTGCGGCAGCTTGATTTTGAGTCACATGCCCCGGTGCTGTGCGACACTGCCAGACAGTTGATGCAGTACCGGTGGTTCCTCGCGCACTCGTAGCGCTCCTCC
This sequence comes from Eurosta solidaginis, assembly GCF_040869045.1. Classification (NCBI taxonomy): domain Eukaryota; kingdom Metazoa; phylum Arthropoda; class Insecta; order Diptera; family Tephritidae; genus Eurosta; species Eurosta solidaginis. Next base: position 18,313 of record NW_027137254.1, on the reverse strand, counting down.
GGCTTCATCGCGAGGAACGCCCGGCACTGCCTTAGCGCGTGTCGCTGGCCACACAGCCGACATTTCGGCATATCCGTACGTCTGCGGGTCCTGTAAAGACAAGAGAAGAAAAAATACGTATCTTTCAAAAAAAATGGGTTAGAAAAATACGTTGGTGAGGGTAGCTTAGATATATTTCCAGATTGCTAGGGGTATGAAGCCGAGGGTACCAAAGGTAGGGTTGGCACTACTAGGCAGTTGGTAGCACGCACAGTTTGGCAATATTTCGGGTTAATATTCCGTTTTGGGTTTTGAGTTCCACAACTCGAACATGTTTATCCGATCCAGGGTATAAAGTGATTACCCGTCCCAAACGCCATTCGTTCGGGGGTAGTAAATCATCCTTTACCACGACTAAATCTCCAACTTGAATATTGCGTTGAGGGCATTTCCATTTGTACCGCTTATGCAGCTCCTTGAGATACTCGTTCTTCCATCGTGTGCTGAATTGGTGGTGAAGCACTTTCAGTTTCTGCCATTTGTTGACCAAGGTGAGATGCTCTGCAGTTGGCTCCGGTAACGACAAGAGCGGCGCGCCACGTAGGAAATGCCCTGGGGTTAGGACTAGGGGATCCATTGGATCTTCGGATATAGGGGAGAGCGGTCGGGAGTTGAGGACCGCCTCTATGCGTACTAAGAGGGTAGTAAGCTCTTCGAAGGAGAACTTCTGGTTTCCTGCTACTTTCGTAAAGTGTATCTTGAAGCTTTTCACGGCCGCTTCCCATAGACCACCCATGTGAGGAGCGTATGGTGGGATGAATTTCCATGAGAATCCGTGAGTTGCATACTTTTCGGCGACGTCTGTAGCGACTTCCTTGAGGAATGTGGTGAATTCTCTTTGTAATCCGCGTTGTGCGCCGACGAACGTCTTTCCGTTGTCAGAATATATCTGGTGGGGTAGGCCACGGCGGCCAGTAAATCGGGCAAAGGCTGCGTTGAAGGCATTCGTGGTGAGATCAGAGCACACTTCTAAATGAACAGCCTTTGTGGAAAAACAGACGAACACACAAACGTAAGCTTTGACATACGAAGCTCGGCGAAGGGGAGAAGTTTTTACCATAAATGGTCCAGCAAAGTCGACTCCTGTTGTATGAAAGGGTAGGGAATACGTTGACCTCTCGGGTGGCAAGGCTGCCATTATCTGCGTTTTCATCTGCTGTTTATAGATGGTGCAGGTTTTGCATTGGAAGAAGAGCTTTTTGACCTTTTGCTTCAAACGTGGAATGTAGTACTGTTGCTGTACCATTCGGATCATCAGCTGTTTGTCGGCGTGCAGCAGGTGCGAATGGAGGAAGTCTAACAGAAGAGAACAAAATCGAGAGTTTTCGGGTATGATAATTGGGTGCCGCTCATTAAAGCTATAGGTGGCATATGCTAATCTTCCAGAAACTCGCATGATTCCTGAGTCATCTAGCATGGGGTTTAATGTCAGAAGGGTGTTCTTTTTGGGTAAGGGTCCTGACGTTTGAAGCAACTCTATCGTGTCTCCGTAATGATTCCGTTGAGTTTGAATGATAATTTTGATTTTGGCATCATTCACTTCGGCGTGGGTGAGGTTAAGCGTGGCTGGAACTTTCAGTTTCCTTGCTTTCTTGATAAACCGCAACATATAGGCCACGACTCTAAGCGCTCGAGAAAATGACGAAAAACGGTCGATTATATCTATATTTTCTTCCTGCAGGGTGTGGAATACTTCCACATGTCGTTGTTCGGGGGGAGTTGGGTGGTGAGAAATATCCTTTGGCCACGAAGTTGATGGATGGATAAGCCAATTAGGTCCTTCCCACCATAATGGATATTGGACTAAATCCTGAGGCTTGCAGCCTCGAGTGCCCAAATCCGCTGGGTTATCCTTACTAGAAACGTGCCTCCAAGTGGCGTTGTCAACGTTCTTAAGAATTTCAGAGGTTCTGTTGGCGACATACGTTTTCCAGGTATGGGGTGGTTTTTCTAACCAGGCCAGTACGATGGCAGAATCGCACCAGAGAATGAGTTCGTGTTGGGGTAGATTCAGCTCACTTCGCAGCTGTTTCACTAACTTGGAGAGTAAAACTGCTCCACAGAGTTCCAACCGTGGAAGACTCACGGTTTGGAGGGGTGCTACTTTGCTTTTAGCAGCTAGCAAATGGGATGAAAAACTATTTTCATGGGTTTGTACTCGTAAATATATACAGGCACAAAATGCTTTTTCTGAAGCATCTGAGAATCCATGCAGCTGGATTAGTTTATCGGGGGAATACTGTACCCACCTAGGGATTTTAATGTCTCTGATATGAGGTAAATTTTCATAAATTGAGGTCCATTTTTGGAGAGCTCCGGGCTTCACGTCTTCGTCCCAATCCGTTCCTTCCATCCAGAGTTGTTGCAGCAACATTTTTGCAAGAATCATTATTGGTGAAAGCCATCCTGCGGGGTCAAACAGTTTTGCAACTGCTGATAAAATCTGCCTTTTTGTAGTCGTGTTTTCTGCTGATGGTGGATCACACGTGTAGGTGAAGGTGTCGGTTAGCGCGTTCCACTGAATTCCAAGGGTTTTTGTGGAACTCGAATCATGGAATTTAAGGAAGTCGACGTCTAGCAAATCAGGGTCGGGAACGGGTTTTAAAATTTCAGGGTGATTTGCCGACATCTTCCTCAAAGGGAACCCTGCCGATTTTAAGGCTTCGATAACTTGAGTCATAGAGTTCAAAGTGGACTGTATATTATGACCGCCTGACAAAATATCGTCAACATATGTTTCGTTTAATAAAATGTTTTTAGCGAGCGGATATTCGTCTTGACAATCGTGGGCGAGTTGGTGTAGGGTTCGAATCGCCAAATACGGCGCGCAATTTACACCAAAGGTAACTGTTTTTAGTCGAAAATCTTCTATCGGCAGAGTTGGGTGTTTTCGAAAAACGATTCGGTGAAAATCTTTATCTTCTTCGTGGATGAGTATTTGGCGATACATTTTCTCAATATCGCCGTTGAAAACAAACTTATAAAGTCGCCATTTGAGTATGACGAGCATTAAGTCATTTTGTAGAATGGGGCCTGTATGAAGCACGTCGTTCAACGAGTTGCCAGAATGCGACATTTTTGATGCGTTGAAGACGACTCGCACTTTTGTGGTTTTGCTGTCGGGTTTTATGACAGCATGATGGGGTAGATAAAACGATAGATATTTACCATCTCTAATCATCTCTTGTTGGGAGGCGGGTTCCATGTGATCCATGGTTAAATATTCATTAAGGACTTCAAAATATTTTTCTCTTAATTCGGGTTTTCTTTCGAGGGTTCGTTCGATGCTGATATACTGCTGTTGTGCCGCGGGTCGTGAATGACCGAGTGCCAGATTGGCTGGAAATTCCGATTTGAAGGGTAGTTTGACTCTGTAGCGTCCATCTTCCTCACGAATTGTGGTTGTCCGGTAGAGTGTTTCACAGTATTCATCATCTGCTGATCGTTGTTGGGTTTGGTGAACTTCTTCCTGTTCCCAAAATTGTCTCAAAAGTTGATTGATGGGGTCATCGGTGCATTCCGTGACATGAGTGCTGAAGGTTGATACCTTTTCAGCTACAGGGCCGCTTAATATCCATCCGAATATTGTGTTTTGGGCAAGTAATGTTCCACTCACATTTCGTAGGAGCCCTTCGGTGAGGATTTGCGGGGTGATATCGCTGCCGATTACCACATCGATTTTTGATGGTATCGAATACTGCGGATCGGCTAACGGTAAATGGGACAGTTCTTCGAGATCGATGCTTGAAACTCTGACTGTGGGCAAGAACTTCGTTAGTTTTGGCAAAATTATTGCTTGTGCGTCTATCATTTGGGTTAAGTCTGCTGAACAGAATGTTATCTGGCAGACTATATTGGCATTTTTCACAACCGTTCCACCCATTCCAGATATCTGGTGGAGAGACTCTTTTGTGGGTAGACCAAGAACCTTTTGTATGCGGGATGATACAAAGGTTTTTTGTGAACCTTGGTCTATTAGGGCACGAATTTTATGAAATTCGCCAGCAAAGTATACTGATACTATTGCTGTGGGTAGTAGGGTGGTTCCATGATTACTCGAGAAGAGTGAAGAAACCGGGTTTTTGTCTTGAGACTGTTGGGAGGAGGTGGCTCTTGCGGCGGCTTTCGATGTTGAGGCTCGCTCGTCGTCCGTTCTCCTAGGGGTGCCGGCTTGGGCATTTTGAGCTCTGGGGTTTGGTTGTGATTGTTGGGGTTTGGGCTGCAAATGCAGTAGCGAATGATGCCGCTTTTGGCAATAAACGCAGGTGAAACTACTTTTACATTCGTTCTTGGGGTGTGACGTAGACAAACAGTTTTCGCAATAACTATTTTCTCTCACAAATTTGATTCGGTCTGATACCGATAAATTTCTAAACCTAACGCAAGATTTGACTGCGTGGTATTGAATGCATAATCTACACGAAGCCGTTTTATTGAACTCCGTGTGATATGCATGGGTTCTATTATTGTTAGATTGGGTTGAGTTTTGATTCACCGTTCGTGGCGTAAAACTCGAAAATTGGGGTTTCGCCTTGCCTGGTCGATAGGTACTTATTCTCTCTACTACCTCGTATCTGCTGGTCAAAAATTTATTCATATCCTCCCAAAGTGGGAGTTCTTTTCGGGAGCTGAGGGATTGTTCCCATAGTGAAAGGCTTTCACTTGGCAGCTTGGATGAGCAGAGGTAAACGAGGATTGGGTCCCAATCCGTTGTCGGGATTCCTTGGGTGTTAAGGGTTGACATGCAGTTGTTGATTGTTGTCTGCATCTTCTGTATTTGTTCTCCGCTTTCTGCGAATATTGTGGGTAGGTTGAACAGCGTCTTCAGTTGGTTGTCGACGAGTATCCTTTTGTTCTCGTACCTAGATCTGAGCGCTTCCCAGGCAAGCTCGAAATTATTATCGCTCAGTGGGTATTGTTTTACAATAAGCCCAGCTTGTCCTTTTGTTTTCAGGCGTAGGTGGTATAATTTTTGAGCGGGTGATAATTTAGGGTGGTTTTTATAGACTGCCGTGAACATATCTCTAAAGGATGGCCAGTCTTCGTATCCACCATGAAATACTTCGGTGTCGCATGGTGGTACTTTTAAATAAAAACCGTTTGCGTCTGAATTGTTTATTGGGTGGGCGGGTATTTGTTGTTGGTTGGTGCTAGCAGTATTAAAAAGCTGTAAGGCTTCTAAAATTCCTGATTTGCATGTTTGGTAAGTTTCCAAGCATTTAGCGAATTTTTGCTCAACCGAGCCGCTAACATCTGTGTAATTATCTGAGAAACTTACTTCTCGATGGGACTCTAGCACCTTTGCCCATATTTTATCAAGGTCTTCTAATTTGACCTTAAGCATACACTCTGATAAATCGGTAGCTTGGGAGGGTGACCATCTTGAGCAGTAAACCTCTACTTGGTTACCGTCATATATGAATTTCTGCAGGCATTTATCTGCAGGGGTCAATTTTTGGGTTTCGTCCGACGATTTCGGCATTATAAATTAGTTTGGTTTCTTAATAGAAATGGGAGCTTTTATTGAGCTGTGAGAATCGAAAAAAATTTTGTCAAAAGTGCAAAAAAAAAATTTTTTTTTTGAAACCAGCCTAATGTACGCTTGGTTCTTTATACGGGCTTGTCTCAGCGCTTCTGAGTACAAGTAATGTGGGTATATAATAATATAAATATTATAATATTTGTGATCACTGGGATTTTATTTTTTATTTTTTGAGACCGGCCTAATGTGTACCGGCTTTTTTGCTTTGTTTATATGTACTTGTCTCAGCGCGTCTGAGCACAAGTAATATGGGTATATAGTACGTATGTATGTATTTATATATATAGGTGAAATATATTTGCCGACAAACTGTGGTGTACCAACAACCTCTTGTTTGCCGTGCCAATGCACTTGATCTATTGTTAACAAAGTAAATGTATGCAATATGTGATCGATGATCTTTTGTTGCTTCCTTCTATTATGTAGTTACATATGGTCATGCAATTACTTTGTTGAGGGTGGGTTTTTGGCTTATGCAAAAAAGATATACAAGTGCGTGTGGGTATTATGGGTGCATATAATTGTATGTTTGTATGCAAAATTAATTTTTGGGTGCACCGGTAAAATAAACTTTAGGAAAAGTGACAAAAATTTGGCAAAGTTTGTTTGCTATGGGTTTTTTGTAAAATATATTTTATGTAATATATGTATATATGGGTAAATTGGGCAGCGGTGAATTTCACGCTGGAAAAAATATGCATAGCTCGTGGATGATTACCGAACTAAGTGGGTATATACATATATTACATATATACGTATATACTTTTATAATTAAGTAGGTATTTAGCGCAACGAACTTATTGGGTATATAGAACCGGGCAATAGATTTTTCCGTTGGTACGGGAATGCAAATTTATTTGTTGAAAAATGTATGTGTTTTTTTGAAGGGACTGTACCTGTTGGTAACAGTGAGTAAGCAAATGAAAATTCTGCCGTTTAGGCTTTTGATGTGGGTTATATACCCAGGGTCCGGATCTTTTAGATCGGAGGAGTATATAAGTTTGAGGGTTTTAGATTTGGGGTCCGTGCTTTAGACGGAGGGAATATATATGGGAATATATTGGGTAAACGGTGTACTCACTTTGACATTTTTTTGTTGGTTTTATGTGTGACTTGTGATATGTTGTGTTGTAATGTTGTATCTCCTTTATGTTGTGTATCTCTGGTGTAATGGTGATGTTCTTTTGAGGTGTGTTTTTTTTCTTTCCACTTATTTTCTCCAACTTTAGTTTTATTTAAAAAATTGTGTATTTTTCCTCTGGTTTTTTTCTTTCAAACAATTATATTTTTTATTTTTCAAATAAATTTTTATTTGCTTTAAACTTTTCTTTCCTTTCTTCACCCACTTTTTTTTTCTAAACCTTAATATTCTTTGATTTTTTTGTAAATAAATCTTATGTTTTTTCAAAACTTTTCCTTTTTTTTTTTTTCTTCAAAACTGTTTCTTTTTCAACTCCTCCTATGTTTTTCTTGGCTTTCCCTTTTCTATTTCTCAATGTAAAATTTTATTATTTTTTGTAAAGTACGAAAATTTTTAAATTTTTTCTTTTTCTAATGTGCACTTATATGTTGTATTTTGTTTGTGCCAAACTTAATTTCTGGTCTTAAAAATGTTTTGATGTTTTGTGAAATAATTTTTTTTGTGTCACAACCCTTTTTTGTTGTACAAATTTTTAAGATTATATCACATAAGCTTTTCTTTTCCACCTTTATGTAGAGCTTATATTTTTCTTTTATTTTGTATGTTGTATCTTTGGATATATATTTTTTTTTTATCACTTGTTTTTTCAAATTTATTTATATATATATATTTTCTCAAATTTTAAATTTTTCCCAATTTTTTCTTAAAACTTTCGTTTTTTTCAAAAATTTTCACTTCTTATTTTTTTTTTTTTGTAAAAAAATGTAAAATTTATTTTATTTATTTTTCCTCAAATAAATCTTCACTTTATTCATGTATTTTTGGGTTTTTTTTTTTTTTGATTTCTCACTAAAAATTTTATTATTATTTTTTTCACCTTAATGTTTTGTGTTAGTGCACATATGTATATGTATGTATGTTTAAATAATTTCTGTTTATTACACTTTTGTTTTTTGTGTCCGTGCCGACCGCGTTTACTTTTTTGGTTGTTATGTATTTATTTAAAAATATAAATTTTTGTGAAAAGCTAGTGTTGTTTTTTCTATTTTTACTTTTTTCTCTTTTTGCCGCTGATTACCTTTTTTGGCACAAAAGGACCATGTCTAATTCTTACTAGCCTAGCACTGTATCAATAAACGGAGGACACGAAATTAAATTCAATGATTTTATTTAAAATGTAAAACTTTTAAATCACAAAACCACGGTATATAAAAAATGCTAATTCATTTAAATATTTAAAATGAAAACGAGATATTTGCGCGACGGCGGGCGGGCGATACAATGAAGCGAGGTGAACGCTGCTGGCACGATGATGCGTTTGCGTGGGTAGTTAATGATAAACTGAAAACAATGAGAGTGAGAGCCGTGGTGGCTGGCAAGCCACAGCTGAGCTGCACTGCCTGCGCTTGGCCGCACTGGCCGGGTGTTGCCAGACGGAGGGGGGCGGACTTAGTCCGAAAATTGGATCATGTCTTCAACACTGTTTAACATTAATTTCTCTGTTACATTCGATTAAGTTGTTTTCAATTAGTTTCGGTAACTCACTCACAAAGGGCTCATTTTCAAAATGCATTTTACCATTTTTCAATTTGACACTCAAATTCGGATAAATTAATATATCCTGCCGCAATAACATATCTGTTTTCAAAACATTGTCATCAACGATATAAAGATATGTCTCAACAATAACTTCATCAATACACATTTCAACTTTTACTTTATTGTTTAGTACTTTTACACCACCACAAATACCTTTCATTTGCAGTAAACAATTTTCTTGCTCAATATCGATACATTTTCCTATCGATTCTTTAATCATAGAACAGTGACTACCTGAGTCAATAAATGCTTTAAATTTGTCACCATTTATCGATACCATCGTACTGAAGCATTTATCGTAATCACTCACATCGTTTTGTCGCACATCAGCATTTTGTTTGTACCACTTCGAGACTCGCTTTTAGTATTTTGTATTTCACTGTTTTTCTCTCTCTTTTGTGGTTTCGAGCACTGTCGCGAAATATGTCCATGCTCTCCACAATTATAGCAAATAATCTTACTAGCATTCTCGCTACTTTTGACATTCTTGCTTTCCACACTTTGTTTACTTTCTGATTTATAGCGATTCACGATTTCTTAACCCGTCGCGAATATACTTTAGATTGCAGCTTCATTCAATTTTAGTTTTTTCCCTAATGCATTCATACGAAAGCAATAGTCAACCACCAATTCGTTTGTTTTCCTAGACGCATTTGACATCATATAATGCACTTGCGCCTCGTCAACATGTTGCTCAAATTCTAATTTCAAAGCAATAGCAAAATCATTCCAATTGGAATGTACGACCGACAACGCGTCAAAGCACATACGCGCTGCGCCTTTCAACTGGCTGTATACGGCCAACAATAAACATTTCTCGTCAAACTGATATGCTACACGCACGGCATTTACACGATCGATGAATTGTTCAACTGTTATAGAATTTTGATTTGATGGATCAAACGCGGGAATGGTCTCGGCAATTTCTTTAACCGAACTACCGCGCACTATCGAATTAATAGAAATTGGCGTTTGCGTTGTTTCTCTACTATTATTTACGTTTGTATTTGCACTGGTTACCGCAGTCTACATGATTGAAATTGCGTTTTGTAGCATTTCGCGCAAATCATTTATTTGCTCTTGTAAACTCGATGTTTCGGCCATTATAAATTCAATTTCTTCACCACCGTTTGCTTCTATTAACCTTTGTATTAATTCTGCCCGTGACCCGGTCGTGGCAAGCTCTTTTTCGCGTAAAATTGTTTTCAATTGATCAACACGTAGATCATGAATTTTCAGCATTTTAATTTGCTAATATTTTCTTATTAGAATTACCCAAATTTGTGTATGTCTCACTCGCTGCACGTAGTCGTCACGCACACACATTATACACATTTATACATATATTATTTTGCTTTTCGTTACGCCGTTTGTGTCTACACTTCTTTGAATTTTGTTGCACCGACTCTCTGCAGCCAACAGCAATTCCTACTAAGCGATATTAGCACACAAACACACACAAGAGAAATATGACACTCGTCATATAACTCGTTCGTTCAACAAAGAGAGTTCGCTTTTGATAAGATGAAATTCTTCATCTACAACAACTACACTCGCTGAAATTTGAATTTACTCGCCAACCGTCACTATTCGACGCGATGGAAAACTTTCGCTTTTAATATGCACGCACAAACATGTTCGACTTCAGAAACGACTTTTGCGATTTTACGCACAACATTTCGATTGAATCCACGGCTTATGTTTTTGATTTTATACAATTAAACACGAACAAATTGCGATGTACATTTACACATTTTTGTTCACAAATTTTCATATTTTTGCAAACGATTTGCACTCGCGTTGATTGCTATGGGCTTCACAATCTCACTTCTGAACTGTAAGAAGAGGTTTTTCACTGCTCGACCTTCTCACTTTATATTTTGTCAGGATTTAAACACACATGTTTTAACGTTATAATATTTAATGAATAATATTATGTATTAAAAGAGTTTAATTAAAGTTACATTGGAAGTTAGAATATTTGATTATATTTCATTTGGCCACACACGAATGGATGATGTTAATCGTTTTGACTCTTGTTGGTAACTCACTCGTCGTGGGAGAAAGACTATTAGGGTTGCTGTTGGTCGGTAATATGCAAATATGATAGGGTTGCAATTATTCGTCTTACAATTGCAAGTCTCGATTAGTTGGACATAGATAAAATGGAGCCACTGAAAAATTTGGGTAAGTTTCAAAATATTTCATTATCAAGATAATTCGTCTTTTTTCAATTTTGAATAAGTTTTCAGGTCTAAAAATTCCATCAAGGGAAGAGGCTAGTGTGGTTAAGGCTTACTTGAGTCGTAACGAAGATATAATGGAAGATACACTGCAAGTTTTGTACAGGCAACGAGAGGCATTTAAAGACACATATGAACTTTTTGCATCTGTAGCGACCATAGGATGTAGTATTGCAGTGTGCGAATCAACCTTTTCAACACTAACTGCAATCAATAGGCCTCAAAGGCTGTGAATGTGTCACGAGAGAATGATAAATTGATATTCAATATAGCTGAATGCCTTTCTCCAATATCATCTTGCGATAAGCACCATGTGCATTTGATCGTTACTTTTAAATTTTATGTATTCTCGTCATGGGTTCCTGAAGAAAAAGTATCTTTTAATTTCGCAGCTTGCGATTATGACAAAATCGACGCTTCTTTAATGGATTACGACTGGGATATTCTATCATCTTGCCAAACAAACTTATAAAGTCGCCATTTGAGTATGACGAGCATTAAGTCATTTTGTAGAATGGGGCCTGTATGAAGCACGTCGTTCAACGAGTTGCCAGAATGCGACATTTTTGATGCGTTGAAGACGACTCGCACTTTTGTGGTTTTGCTGTCGGGTTTTATGACAGCATGATGGGGTAGATAAAACGATAGATATTTACCATCTCTAATCATCTCTTGTTGGGAGGCGGGTTCCATGTGATCCATGGTTAAATATTCATTAAGGACTTCAAAATATTTGTCTCTTAATTCGGGTTTTCTTTCGAGGGTTCGTTCGATGCTGATATACTGCTGTTGTGCCGCGGGTCGTGAATGACCGAGTGCCAGATTGGCTGGAAATTCCGATTTGAAGGGTAGTTTGACTCTGTAGCGTCCATCTTCCTCACGAATTGTGGTTGTCCGGTAGAGTGTTTCACAGTATTCATCATCTGCTGATCGTTGTTGGGTTTGGTGAACTTCTTCCTGTTCCCAAAATTGTCTCAAAAGTTGATTGATGGGGTCATCGGTGCATTCCGTGACATGAGTGCTGAAGGTTGATACCTTTTCAGCTACAGGGCCGCTTAATATCCATCCGAATATTGTGTTTTGGGCAAGTAATGTTCCACTCACATTTCGTAGGAGCCCTATTACCACATCGATTTTTGATGGTATCGAATACTGCGGATCGGCTAACGGTAAATGGGACAGTTCTTCGAGATCGATGCTTGAAACTCTGACTGTGGGCAAGAACTTCGTTAGTTTTGGCAAAATTATTGCTTGTGCGTCTATCATTTGGGTTAAGTCTGCTGAACAGAATGTTATCTGGCAGACTTTATTGGCATTTTTCACAACCGTTCCACCCATTCCAGATATCTGGTGGAGAGACCCTTTTGTGGGTAGACCAAGAACCTTTTGTATGCGGGATGATACAAAGGTTTTTTGTGAACCTTGGTCTATTAGGGCACGAATTTTATGAAATTCGCCAGCAAAGTATACTGATACTATTGCTGTGGGTAGTAGGGTGGTTCCATGATTACTCGAGAAGAGTGAAGAAACCGGGTTTTTGTCTTGAGACTGTTGGGAGGAGGTGGCTCTTGCGGCGGCTTTCGATGTTGAGGCTCGCTCGTCGTCCGTTCTCCTAGGGGTGCCGGCTTGGGCATTTTGAGCTCTGGGGTTTGGTTGTGATTGTTGGGGTTTGGGCTGCAAATGCAGTAGCGAATGATGACGCTTTTGGCAATAAACGCACGTGAAACTACTTTTACATTCGTTCTTGGGGTGTGACGTAGACAAACAGTTTTCGCAATAACTATTTTCTCTCACAAATTTGATTCGGTCTGATACCGATAAATTTCTAAACCTAACGCAAGATTTGACTGCGTGGTATTGAATGCATAATCTACACGAAGCCGTTTTATTGAACTCCGTGTGATATGCATGGGTTCTATTATTGTTAGATTGGGTCGAGTTTTGATTCACCGTTCGTGGCGTAAAACTCGAAAATTGGGGTTTCGCCTTGCCTGGTCGATAGGTACTTATTCTCTCTACTACCTCGTATCTGCTGGTCAAAAATTTATTCATATCCTCCCAAAGTGGGAGTTCTTTTCGGGAGCTGAGGGATTGTTCCCATAGTGAAAGGCTTTCACTTGGCAGCTTGGATGAGCAGAGGTAAACGAGGATTGGGTCCCAATCCGTTGTCGGGATTCCTTGGGTGTTAAGGGTTGACATGCAGTTGTTGATTGTTGTCTGCATCTTCTGTATTTGTTCTCCGCTTTCTGCGAATATTGTGGGTAGGTTGAACAGCGTCTTCAGTTGGTTGTCGACGAGTATCCTTTTGTTCTCGTACCTAGATCTGAGCGCTTCCCAGGCAAGCTCGAAATTATTATCGCTCAGTGGGTATTGTTTTACAATAAGCCCAGCTTGTCCTTTTGTTTTCAGGCGTAGGTGGTATAATTTTTGAGCGGGTGATAATTTAGGGTGGTTTTTATAGACTGCCGTGAACATATCTCTAAAGGATGGCCAGTCTTCGTATCCACCATGAAATACTTCGGTGTCGCATGGTGGTACTTTTAAATAAAAACCGTTTGCGTCTGAATTGTTTATTGGGTGGGCGGGTATTTGTTGTTGGTTGGTGCTAGCAGTATTAAAAAGCTGTAAGGCTTCTAAAATTCCTGATTTGCATGTTTGGTAAGTTTCCAAGCATTTAGCGAATTTTTGCTCAACCGAGCCGCTAACATCTGTGTAATTATCTGAGAAACTTACTTCTCGATGGGACTCTAGCACCTTTGCCCATATTTTATCAAGGTCTTCTAATTTGACCTTAAGCATACACTCTGATAAATCGGTAGCTTGGGAGGGTGACCATCTTGAGCAGTAAACCTCTACTTGGTTACCGTCATATATGAATTTCTGCAGGCATTTATCTGCAGGGGTCAATTTTTGGGTTTCGTCCAACGATTTCGGCATTATAAATTAGTTTGGTTTCTTAATAGAAATGGGAGCTTTTATTAAGCTGTGAGAATCGAAAAAAATTTTGTCAAAAGTGCAAAAAAAAAAATTTTTTTTTTTGAAACCAGCCTAATGTACGCTTGGTTCTTTATACGGGCTTGTCTCAGCGCTTCTGAGTACAAGTAATGTGGGTATATAATAATATAAAATATTATAATATTTGTGTTCACTTGGATTTTATTTTTTATTTTTTGAGACCGGCCTAATGTGTACCGGCTTTTTGCTTGTTATATGTACTTGTCTCAGCGCGTCTGAGCACAAGTAATATGGGTATATAGTACGTATGTATGTATTTTATATATATAGGTGAAATATATTTGCCGACAAACTGTGGTGTACAACAACCTCTTGTTTGCCGTGCCAATGCACTTGATCTATTGTTAACAAAGTAAATGTATGCAATATGTGATCGATGATCTTTTGTTGCTTCCTTCTATTATGTAGTTACATATGGTCATGCAATTACTTTGTTGAGGGTGGGTTTTTGGCTTATGCAAAAAGATATACAAGTGCGTGTGGGTATTATGGGTGCATATAATTGTATGTTTGTATGCAAAATTAATTTTGGGTGCACCGGTAAAATAAACTTTAGGAAAAGTGACAAAAATTTGGCAAAGTTTGTTGCTATGGGTTTTTGTAAAATATATTTTATGTAATATATGTATATATGGGTAAATTGGGCAGCGGTGAATTTCACGCTGGAAAAATATGCATAGCTCGTGGATGATTACCGAACTAAGTGGGTATATACATATATTACATATATACGTATATACTTTTATAATTAAGTAGGTATTTAGCGCAACGAACTTATTGGGTATATAGAACCGGGCAATAGATTTTTCCGTTGGTACGGGAATGCAAATTTATTTGTTGAAAAATGTATGTGTTTTTGAAGGGACTGTACCTGTTGGTAACAGTGAGTAAGCAAATGAAAATTCTGCCGTTTAGGCTTTTGATGTGGGTTATATACCCAGGGTCCGGATCTTTAGATCGGAGGAGTATATAAGTTTGAGGGTTTTAGATTTGTGGGTCCGTGCTTTAGACGGAGGGAATATATATGGGAATATATTGGGTAAACGGTGTACTCACTTTGACATTTTTTGTTGGTTTTATGTGTGACTTGTGATATGTTGTGTTGTAATGTTGTATCTCCTTTATGTTGTGTATCTCTGGTGTAATGGTGATGTTCTTTTGAGGTGTGTTTTTTTTCTTTCCAATTATTTTCTCCAACTTTAGTTTTTATTTAAAAATTGTATTTTTTCCTCTGGTTTTTTTCTTTCAAACAATTATATTTTTTATTTTTCAAATAAATTTTTATTTGCTTTAAAACTTTTCTTTCCTTTCTTCACCCACTTTTTTTTCTAAACCTTAAATATTCTTTGATTTTTTTGTAAATAAATCTTATGTTTTTTCAAAATTTTTCCTTTTTTTTTTTTCTTCAAAACTGTTTCTTTTTCAACTCCTTCTATGTTTTTCTTGGCTTTCCCTTTTCTATTTCTCAATGTAAATTTTATTATTTTTTGTAAAGTACGAAAATTTTTTCTTTTTTCTAATGTGCACTTATATGTTGTATTTTGTTTGTGCCAAACTTAATTTCTGGTCTTAAAAATTTTTTGATGTTTTGTGAAATAATTTTTTGTGTCACAACCCTTTTTTGTTGTACAAATTTTTAAGAGTATATCACATAAGCTTTTCTTTTCCACCTTTATGTAGAGCTTATATTTTTTCTTTTGTTTTGTATGTTGTATCTTTGGGATATATATTTTTTTTTTTATCACTTGTTTTTTTCAAATTTATTTATATATATAATATTTTCTCAAATTTTAAATTTTTCCCAATTTTTTCTTAAAACTTTCGTTTTTTTCAAAAATTTTCACTTCTTATTTTTTTTTTTTTTTTTGTAAAAAAATGTAAAATTTATTTTATTTATTTTTCCTCAAATAAATCTTCACTTTATTCATGTATTTTTGGGTTTTTTTTTTTGATTTCTCACTAAAAATTTTATTATTATTTTTTTCACCTTAATGTTTTGTGTTAGTGCACATATGTATATGTATGTATGTTTAAATAATTTTCTGTTTATTACACTTTTGTTTTTTGTGTCCGTGCCGACCGCGTTTACTTTTTTTGGTTGTTATGTATTTATTTAAAAATATAAATTTTTGTGAAAAGCTTGTGTTGTTTTTTCTATTTTTACTTTTTTCTCTTTTTGCCGCTGATTACCTTTTTTTGGCACAAAAGGACCATGTCTAATTCTCACTAGCCTAGCACTGTATCAATAAACGGAGGACACACGAAATTAAATTCAATGGTTTTATTTAAAATGTAAAACTTTTAAATCACAAAACCACGGTATATAAAAAATGCTAATTCATTTAAATATTTAAAATGAAAACGAGATATTTGCGCGACGGCCGGGCGGGCGATACAATGAAGCGAGATGAACGCTGCTGGCACGATGATGTGTTTGCGTGGGTAGTTAATGATAAACTGAAAACAATGAGAGTGAGAGCCGTGGTGGGCTGGGCAAGCCACAGCTGAGCTGCACTGCCTGCGCTTGGCCGCACTGTCCCGGGTGTTGCCAGACGGAGGGGGGGCGGACTTAGTCCGAAAATTGGATCATGTCTTCAACACTGTTTAACATTAATTTCTCTGTTACATTCGATTAAGTTGTTTTCAATTAGTTTTCGGTAACTCACTCACAAAGGGCTCTCATTTTCAAAATGCATTTTAACCATTTTTCAATTTGACACTCAAATTCGGATAAATTAATATATCCTGCCGCAATAACATATCTGTTTTCAAAACATTGTCATCAACGATATAAAGATATGTCTCAACAATAACTTCATCAATACACATTTCAACTTTTACTTTTATTGTTTAGTACTTTTACACCACCACAAATACCTTTCATTTGCAGTAAACAATTTTCTTGCTCAATATCGATACATTTTTCCTATCGATTCTTTAATCATAGAACAGTGACTACCTGAGTCAATAAATGCTTTAAATTTGTCACCATTTATCGATACCATCTTACTGAAGCATTTATCGTAATCACTCACATCGTTTTGTCGCACATCAGCATTTTGTTTGTACCACTTCGAGACTCGCTTTTAGTATTTTGTATTTCACTGTTTTTCTCTCTCTTTTGTGGTTTCGAGCACTGTCGCGAAATATGTCCATGCTCTCCACAATTATAGCAAATAATCTTACTAGCATTCTCGCTACTTTTGACATTCTTGCTTTCCACACTTTGTTTACTTTCTGATTTATAGCGATTCAATGTATCACCACTCTTTCCACAGTTTACAAAATATTCGCTCAACGCTTCGTGCATTTGTTTGACAGATTCAAACTTAATTGCAGCAATAGCTAATTGTAATTCACGATTTCTTAACCCGTCGCGAATATACTTTAGATTGCAGCTTCATTCAATTTTAGTTTTTTCCCTAATGCATTCATACGAAAGCAATAGTCAACCACCAATTCGTTTGTTTTCCTAGACGCATTTGACATCATATAATGCACTTGCGCCTCGTCAACATGTTGCTCAAATTCTAATTTCAAAGCAATAGCAAAATCATTCCAATTGGAATGTACGACCGACAACGCGTCAAAGCACATACGCGCTG
This sequence comes from Eurosta solidaginis, assembly GCF_040869045.1. Classification (NCBI taxonomy): domain Eukaryota; kingdom Metazoa; phylum Arthropoda; class Insecta; order Diptera; family Tephritidae; genus Eurosta; species Eurosta solidaginis. The sequence continues at coordinate 1,129 of NW_027137254.1, read as the reverse complement.
CGCCTTTCAACTGGCTGTATACGGCCAACAATAAACATTTCTCGTCAAACTGATATGCTACACGCACGGCATTTACACGATCGATGAATTGTTCAACTGTTATAGAATTTTGATTTGATGGATCAAACGCGGGAATGGTCTCGGCAATTTCTTTAACCGAACTACCGCGCACTATCGAATTAATAGAAATTGGCGTTTGCGTTGTTTCTCTACTATTATTTACGTTTGTATTTGCACTGGTTACCGCAGTCTACATGATTGAAATTGCGTTTTGTAGCATTTCGCGCAAATCATTTATTTGCTCTTGTAAACTCGATGTTTCGGCCATTATAAATTCAATTTCTTCACCACCGTTTGCTTCTATTAACCTTTGTATTAATTCTGCCCGTGACCCGGTCGTGGCAAGCCCTTTTTCGCGTAAAATTGTTTTCAATTGATCAACACGTAGATCATGAATTTTCAGCATTTTAATTTGCTAATATTTTCTTATTAGAATTACCCAAATTTGTGTATGTCTCACTCGCTGCACGTAGTCGTCACGCACACACATTATACACATTTATACATATATTCGTTTGCTTTTCGTTACGCCGTTTGTGTCTACACTTCTTTGAATTTTGTTGCACCGACTCTCTGCAGCCAACAGCAATTCCTACTAAGCGATATTAGCACACAAACACACACAAGAGAAATATGACACTCGTCATATAACTCGTTCGTTCAACAAAGAGAGTTCGCTTTTGATAAGATGAAATTCTTCATATACAACAACTACACTCGCTGAAATTTGAATTTACTCGCCAACCGTCACTATTCGACGCGATGGAAAACTTTCGCTTTTAATATGCACGCACAAACATGTTCGACTTCAGAAACGACTTTTGCGATTTTACGCACAACATTTCGATTGAATCCACGGCTTATGTTTTTGATTTTATACAATTAAACACGAACAAATTGCGATGTACATTTACACATTTTTGTTCACAAATTTTCATATTTTTGCAAACGATTTGCACTCGCGTTGATTGCTATGGGCTTCGCAATCTCACTTCTGAACTGTAAGAAGAGGTTTTTCACTGCTCGACCTTCTCACTTTATATTTTGTCAGGATTTAAACACACATGTT